>NW_028187780.1:337500-367500 GCF_964204655.1 Triturus cristatus
CCAATTAAATAAATCAAAAATAGTGGTTTCATAATGTGTCAGTCTGTAAAAGTGATTTCCAATTGTAAAAAGTGATTTTCACTTGCCCCGAAAAAAAAAAGAGCAGTAAGTGTGCTTTAAAAATGGCAAAGAAATTTCGTTTTGGCACTAATGTGAAAACATGACTCTGTGTGCATAGAAGAATTATAGGCAGAGATTTATTGCGTCTTGCTCTGGTGATTTCACAGTTGCATTAGATGGAAAGGGGGAGCAAATTTTTGGGGGAAGAAGCAGAGTCTTAGCACACACCCATGTGCTTGCCGTGTATAGTCATGCACAGTATTTACAAGCCAGTGGGGTTTTCAGGTTTAAGTCTGTAATGCAAATACATTCAGCATCACTAAGGCTGGTTGCCCTTGGTGGAGTGTAGGCAGTCACAGAGAATGCACATGGTGTTGGTCTGAAAAAAAAACAGCTTGGACACGTGCAATTAAATAAATCAAAAATAGTGGTTTCATAATGTGTCAGTCTGTAAAAGTGATTTCAAATTGTAAAAAGAGATTTTCACTTGGCCCGAAAAAAAAAGAGCAGTAAGTGTGCTTTCAAATTGGCAAAGAAATTTCGTTTTGGCACTAATGTGAAAACATGACTCTGTGTGCATAGAAGAATTATAGGCAGAGATTTATTGCGTCTTGCTCTGGTGATTTCACAGTTGCATTAGATGGAAAGGGGGAGCGAATTATTGGGGGAAGAAGCAGAGGCTTAGCACACACCCATGTCCTTGCCGTGTATAGTCATGCACAGTATTTACAAGCCAGTGGGGTTTTCAGGTTTAAGTCTGTAATGCAAATACATTCAGCATCACTAAGGCTGGTTGCCCTTGGTGGAGTGTAGGCAGTCACAGAGAATACACATGGTGGTGGTCTGAAAAAAAAACAGCTTGGACACGTGCAATTAAATAAATCAAAAATAGTGGTTTCATAATGTGTCAGTCTGTAAAAGTGATTTCAAATTGTAAAAAGAGATTTTCACTTGCCCCGAAAAAAAAAAGAGCAGTGGTTTAAAAATATTAATACTTTTTTCTTTATTTTCAGATCGATATAGAAAATTTTCGGAAACTACAACCATTTTAAAAACTATTTTTAAAAAAAACAAATGAATAAATATTTTTTTGAGTGAGTATGGTAAGTCAATAATAAAAATTGTAGTCTCTCAAGGACTTTATAATGTGATAAATGATTTTTAGTGTTTTTTTTTAAAAAATAAAAAAAAGGTACGCTTACGGTAAAAAAAAAAAAAAAAAAGTTTTTAAAAACAAGTAAAAAAAAGATGGAAGATAAGGTTGGCTCTTAAAAGAACCGTTGTGTTCATGCAGGGACAGAGGAAAGGAAGCATGGGAAAATCATTCAAAGCTACAAATGTGCTGATCTATTTTGTTGTTCACTAGGGAAACACTGGTCTCCCTATGACAAATTAGACCTTTACAAAATGTGCAATGAATATCAACCTTCCGAAATCGAAGGTTCATTTCCAGAGGGCCAGCAAAAGGAGATTCTCCCCCCACAGATGAAGGGCTCACCTGACCTGCAGAAGAAGGAGTAAGCCCTGCAGGTGATGGTCCAGGCTGAGCTGCTGTGGATGTACTGGCTCGTCTTTCTGAAGAGTTACCTCCAAAAAGATGACCATGTGTCCTTCTGTGTACATCCTGGAGGTGTCTCTTCATGGTGTGATTCCCAAAGGAATACTTCCTGTTAGGATTACCTCTAGAAAGTACACGCTTACACAGCTTGCAAGTAACTAAGGGTGCATTCACCTTTTGCTGGCCTTCTGGAAAAGTAAAATAATCCCAAACATAAGAAGGCTTTACTTTCCTCGCTCTCTGCCTCAAGACAGTGCTGCTGGTGCTAGCCTCACTCTCAGAAGAGCTCTGCTGTTCTGCCATCGTATCCCAAAGACAAACCAGCTCCTTCTCCCAAGGGATCACAAGCAGAAATGAGGGGAATGGGTGTGGTGTAGGAGAGTTCTAGAACTGAAAGTACTTTCAACCAATCAAAAGTTGTGTTTCATGATCACATGACCTACCGTACGCTTACGGTACGCTTACGGTGCGCTTACGGCAAAAAGTACGCATGCGCGTAAAAAAGACACGCGCTTGCGCGCATGCGCATAACAGTCACTCCCCGGCACTTCCGCGTAACGTGCGCGTGTGGCGTAAGCGCGCACGCGACCCACGCGCAGTACGCGCGGCTACGCAAAGTACGTAACTATACGCAAGCAGCGTAGATAGATTACGGGCGTTGCGTAAACCGTACGCTTACCATGAGCTTACGGTACACGTACTATAAAAAAAAAAAAAAAAAAAAAAAAAAAAACTGGAAATAAATTTTACATGTTTATTTTAAAAAATTTATATAAAATAAATATTTAATGATTTTAAAAATTTAAGCATAGTCTTTATAAAAGGTAAGAAAATTAAATTAAAAATATGTTTGAAAAAAATGAAGAATAAAAAAAAAAAATAGCATTTAAAAAACCTTGCAAATTCACTGAAAAAACCATGGGTTTCACACACGTTATAGTTAGGAATTAGCATTTAAAAAACCTTAGAAATTCACTGAAAAAACCATAGGTTTCACACACGTTATAGTTAGGAATTAGCATTTAAAAAACCTTAGAAATTCAGTGAAAAAACCATAGGTTTCACACATGTTATAGTTAGCTGGACATTTTACTCGTTAAATTCTATAATATGTTTTTTTTAATATATTTTATAAAATAAACATGTAAAATTTATTAGCAATGCATTTTTTTTTTTTGTTTTTTTTTTTTGGTACGCGTACCGTAAGCTTACGGTAAGCGTACGGTTTTCGCAACGTCCGTAATTTTTCTACGCTGTTTGCGTATAGTTACTCAATTTGCGTAGCTGCGCGTACTCCGCGTGGGACGCGTACGCGTGTACGCTACACGCGCACGTTACGCGGAAGTGTCGGGTAGTGACTGTTATGCGCATGCGCGCAAGCGCGTGTCTTTTTTTCGCGCATGCGCACTTTTGCCGTAAGCGCACCGTAAGCGTACCGTAAGCGTACGGTAGGTCATGTGATCATGAAACACAACTTTTGATTGGATGAAACTACCTGGGTGTGTGCTAAGAGTCTGCTTCTGCACCAAAAAATCGCTCCCCCTTTTTCCTACTAATGCAACTGTGAAATCACCAGAGCAAAACGCAATAAATCTCTGCCTGTAATTCCTATTTGCACACAGAGTCATGTTTTCACATTAGTTACAAAACGAAATTTCTTTGCCAATTTGAATGCACACTTACTGCTCTTTTTTTTTGGCAAGTGATAATCACTTTTACAGACTGACACATTATGAATCCACTTTTCAGATTTTTAAAAAAGCCCATGTCCAGACTGCTTTTTCAGACCACCACCATGTGTATCCTGGGTGACTGCCTACACTCCAGCAAGGGCAACCAGCCTTAGTGATGCTGAATGTCTTTGCATTACAGACTGAAACCTCAAAACCCACTCGCTTGTAAATACTGTGCATGATTATACATGGAAAGGAGCTGGGTGTGTGCTAAGAGTCTGCTTCTGCACCAAAAAATCGCTCCCCCTTTTTCCTACTAATGCAACTGTGAAATCACCAGAGCAAAACGCAATAAATCTCTGCCTGTAATTCCTATTTGCACACAGAGTCATGTTTTCACATTAGTCACAAAACGAAATTTCTTTGCCAATTTGAATGCACACTTACTGCTCTTTTTTTTTGGCAAGTGATAATCACTTTTACAGACTGACACATTATGAATCCACTTTTCAGATTTTTTTAAAAGCCCATGTCCAGACTGCTTTTTCAGACCACCACCATGTGTATCCTGGGTGACTGCCTACACTCCAGCAAGGGCAACCAGCCTTAGTGATGCTGAATGTCTTTGCATTACAGACTGAAACCTCAAAACCCACTCGCTTGTAAATACTGTGCATGATTATACATGGAAAGGAGCTGGGTGTGTGCTAAGAGTCTGCTTCTGCACCAAAAAATCGCTCCCCCTTTTTCCTACTAATGCAAATATAAAATTACCAGAGTTGTACACAATAAATCTCTGCCTATATTTCCCAACATGTGTAACCTGGGTGACTGCCTACATTCCACCAAGGGCAACCAGCCTTAGTGATGCTGAATGTATTTGCATTACTGAGTCCAACCTCAAACCCTTAAACTATTCATTTTTTATACCAATACACCTTAATTTATCATGAAAACATAGTCCATATTATTTTACATGTTCCTCACATTTAAATTTCTCCCAAAACAGAAAATAATAAACGCAACTTCAACAAAAAGAATTACATTTCTATTTTTCATTTCTTAATTTACCATATACATCCCCTCTCAAACTCTAACCTCACCTTTTAAATTAGTTAGTTGTGAAAGAAATGTGGCACTCAAACAGCAGATTATCAGAGCCAGGATCTCTGTTCTCTACACCTCTCTCCTCTCAGCAGAACCAGATAATGGCAAACTTTCCCTCTATTTTTCCACACATATACATGTAAGTTTCAAATCTCAGTGCTTCCCCCTTTTTTTCAAATGTAATCACACATTTCTATTGGTTGAAAACCAACCCTTTTCCAAAAGTACCCTGCCCCCAACTTGACTTCTGCCTAGTACCCTTCCCCCAACTTGACTTCTGCCTGCTACCATAGCAACAGCTCATGGAACACTGCTGTGTGGAGTTAGGTCAGAAGTTCGCCACACAATGTTTCAATTCCACAGAGCAAGAGTGCTTGACTTTTCAAACCTAACAGCAAATCCATAGTACTGTTCTTTGGTAACACATTTTTTTGTACCAATACAAAACATGCTTCTATAAATTGACACATACAGCGTAGTTTTTAGTGTAGAATGATGTGAAACAGCCAATGAGTTCTTTTTATTTTAAAAAAATATGTATGCCTCCATTTCCAAACTGTCTTCTTTCATTTTTTTTCCCATTCTACTGAAATACACCTCCTGAGTGCATCCAGATCTCCTTTGAAGATGTTCACAGTGTGGATTGTAGGGCACAGCTATGTCTTCTGGAGTGAAAAGTATGCAGAGAAAACAGGTATGGTGAGAGACCTTGCTTTGCCAAATGTAGACATTAAATGGATTGGTCAGAGAGGGTTAAAGTGGCACCAATTGATGCCATTAGTGAAATCCTTCATGCAAATCCAACACCCTGACCTCATAATAGTGCACTGTGGTGGCAATGACCTAGGCACTTTGACTGGGGTAGGTCTGGAAATGCTTATGAAGGACACCTTTGCACAACTGTTTTCACTTTTCCCTAAAACTGCCTTTGTGTTTTCTAACATATGCCAAAGGCAAAAATGGAACTGGTCCAATCATTTCTGTCCGCAGATTGACAAAGCAAGAAAGCACGTCAACAAATCTGTTTCTGCTTTCCTCCGTGACTATGGTATGGGTTCCATTTACCACAACAACTTGCGTTACGACATGCAAGACATTTATAGAGGAGATGGTGTGCACTTCAATGATGAAGGGAACAGAGTCTTCCTCTTGAACCTTAGACTCTGCATCGGTACTTACTTGTAGGTACCACAAAATAATCACTTAATAAACACAACGGCTCTTTTTAGAGCCCCCTAATATCTAAACACTTAAATCTGAATTTCATTTCTTTTTTTTCTTTTTTTTTTTACCGTACGCTTACCGTAAGCTTACCGTACGCGTACCCCGTGATTTTTAAAAAAATCAATAAATGTTTCCTTTGTACTTTTCTGTCCTTCTTTGACCCCCTTACAAATGTTAGGGGGTCTGTAACTCTCTCCCTTGCCCCCTTTTCAAGATATCACTCTTTTTTACCGGAGTGAAATACACAAAATGGCGGCCGCCGCTTCCTGGTTTCAGCCGATTCGAATGTTTACTAAGATCTAACAGCCAATCAGAATCGCGCTCGCGCACGCCACCGTACGCGTACGGTAAGCTTACGTTAAGCGTACCGTAAGCTGGCTCAGATATATATATTGATTTAAAGGCTATTTTCTCAGAATCTACTGAACAGATTTACACCAAACCTACAAAAGGCACTTTCTTGACCTGAGGACTACCTCTCTGCCAAATTTCTAGTAATTCTGTTCAGCCGTTCGGGCTGTAGCCCTGTCTAAAGGTCCTATGGAAAAATGCATGGGGAAAACGCGTTTTGGGACCCCCCCTTTTTCTCAGCCCCCGCTTGACGAATCCCCCGAGACTTTCAGGGTAGGAGCGGAGCGTAGCGCCCCACCTATTTTGAGAAATTCGCGAGGATTCGTCGACCGGCGCCAAAGTTATTCAAAATAGAATGTTGCGAATTTCCTATGGAAACAGGGTCCTAACTATAACTACCTACTGGCGACCGCCAGTAGGTAATATATGTATATATATATATATATATATGTATATGTATATATGTGTATATATATATATGTATATATATATGTATATGTATATATGTGTATATATGTGTATATATATATGTATATATATATGTATATATATATATATGTATATATGTGTATATATGTGTATATATATATATATTCACTGAAAAAACCATAGGTTTCAGGGGTGTTATAGTTAGCTGGACTTTTCAATTGTACAAAACCATTGAAATTGCCCCGTTATAGTTAGTTCAGCTAACTATAACTCGCGCGCCCGCAATGCACTGCTGATGACGTCACATATTACATCACTCATGACATGGTCAGTGACATCACTCATGACATCACTGATGACATCTCAAATGACATCACTGATGACATCACTGATGACATCATCCAGTGAATCTGTGTTATTCTGAAAATTAAATATGTTTTATATATGTATATCTCAAGGTCGATGGAAGAATAAATGGGTATATAAGTGTCTAAATGGATGATTTGTTTTTGAAAAATTGATTGTGTAACTGACTGATTAAGTGTATCATAGTGAATGCATGGCTTAGTGAGTAATGTTTAAATATGTAAATATCTGTATCAGTCTCTCACTTTGTGTATAAGTGGCTGCATGGGTTGGTGAGTAGCTACATGGGTGTCTATATAGGTTATTAGTTGGTTTTTTGAGTATCAGTCTGAGTGTCTGCATGGTTCGGTGGGGGGTATTACGTAGTGCATAGGTGCATGAATGAGTGACTCACTGTTTGTATGTGTTGAACACAGTATGTGTGCAGGACTGTATGGGTGGATGAGTGTGTGTATGGGTGTGTTAGTGAGTGAATGACTGTCTCAATAGTGTCTTTATGAGTAACTACATATGTTTTAAACTAGTATATGTGACTATTGGTGTATATATGTGAGTATATGTGAGAGTGAGAGATTGAAAGAGTTCCTGTATGAATAAGTATGTGTTTCTATAAGTGATTGTTTAAAAGACTAAGTATGTGTAAGTTTCCGTAGAAGTAAGTGTGGTGGTGTGTGTATAACTGTATATGCAAGTAAATGTATGTTTGATTCTTTATTAGCATGAGTGACTATGTGTGTGAGTAACTCTATGGATGAGTGGCATTGTGTAACAGGATGTATAGGTGTATGAGTACATATGATGAGTGAGTACATGTATGAGTGACTGTATTGGACTGTTGGTGAATGAGTGGATGTGTATGTGGATCTTAGAATTACTGAAGAGGTTGTTGTAACTGGTATTGGTATGTCCATTGTTTTGAAAATTTTAGTCTCTATTTTTGAATGTGTGTATCAAAGGTTATATTTGGGTGAGAGGAGGTCTGCCACTCTATCACAAGGATGATGTCATCAGTGATGTCATCAGTGATGTCATTTGAGATGTCATCAGTGATGTCATGAGTGATGTCACTGACCATGTCATGAGTGATGTAATATGTGACGTCATCAGCAGTGCATTGCGGGCGCGCGAGTTATAGTTAGCTGAACTAACTATAACGGGGCAATTTCAATGGTTTTGTACAATTGAAAAGTCCAGCTAACTATAACACCCCTGAAACCTATGGTTTTTTCAGTGAATTTCTGAGGTTTTTTAAATGCTAATTCCTAACTATAACGTGCCTGAAACCTATGGTTTTTTCTGTTAATTTCAAAGGTTTTTTAAATGCTAATTTCTAACTATGCCTACAGAGATAGGACATGTGAAGAAAGAAGAAAAAATGCACAGAAAGAAACAAAAGAAGTGCAGAAAGAAGCAACAGAAGTCCTCAAATAGGAAGATAAGTGCAGGAAGAAGGATAACGTGCAGAAAGAACAAAAAGAAGAGCAGAAAGAAGCCTTGTTGCAAAATCATCCTGTACCCTCAACTTTTTCAGACGGATACTGGTGGTAACTGAGTCTGACTAACCAGTCCTAGAGCCAGTGCTATGTTAAAAGACACTTAGAATACAGTGAAAACACCTACATACACTAGGGAACATTATGCGTTGGGGTCCCCCTGTGATTAGCCTTACCTCCTCTATAAGCCCCTAGTATATAATAGGGCATGGGGATTAAAACTACCTCTTAAAACAGGCCACAGGGCGTTTTTGCACACGTTAACTCAGGCCCCGTCCCCTCCTTTCACCATTGTGTAAACACGCCCTGTGTCCGTTTTTAGTTGGGAGATTAAGTTCATTTGAGTCCTGAGGGTCCCTAGGGTCCAACTAGCCCACTAGGTACCTCCAGTAAGTGCCACAGAGCTGCGTTGCAGAGAGGTGTAAAAAGTGGCACGGCCTGGACCACCTCTCTGCAATGCAGCTCAGTGGCGCTTACTGGAAGCACTTGGTGGGCTAGTTAGCCCCCAGGGGCCCTCAGTATTGAAGGGAAATTATATCCCCAATTTAAAGCGTGCCATGGTGCGTGTTTGCACACGTCACCTCAGGCCCCGTCCCCTCCCTTCACCACTGTGTAAACGCGCCCTGTGGCTGTTCTAAGTTGAGAGATTAAGTCCCCTTGAATCCTAAGGGTCCCTAGGGTCACACTAGACCACTAGGTACCTCCAGTAAGCGCCACAGAGCTGCGTTGCAGAGAGGTGTAAAAAGGGGCTTGGCCTCAGAACACCTGTCTGCAGCGCAGCTCCCTGGCGCATACTGGAGATGCCTGTTGGGGGCGCGTTTGCAGAGTGCTGCATGGAGGGGGCATGGCCTCCGGCACGATGCCAGTCTTTTATTTATTTTATTTTTTTAAGAAGGGGGGCTGTGTGGTTCCCCTTCTTATTCTAATTTATTGGCCCTGATGACCCCATCCCCCAGGGCCTGTCTCCTAATTATATTTTTTTGACCCCAATCCCCAGGGCCGGCCACTGTTTTTTATTATTTTTTAAAAATATATATTTATAGACACACCTAGGACATGCTGGACAAACCGTACGTACCTATCACCATGACGATTTGCGTGATATTCATTAAAAGGCGACTATGCATGCAATTAATCCACGTGGAATGTATTTACACCACTAGTGAAGCTCTGACATGTCTGATGCTCTACCGTGCCTAATCCCGGTAGACACCCTTGTCGTTTATTTATACAAACATGGGTAGCTATTGACGGGCACATTTAATACACATGCACACCAAGCCATTCAAAGGGGATTCGACAAAAATTCGACCAAAACTATGCAAGAAACCCCCCTCACAGTTAATAAAACACACATCCCCTGCCGGATGTGTAATACTTTTTATTTTACTCTCTGGAAAGGGGACGAACATCACTTGCGAGTCAAAGCGCGCTCCTGACAGAGCCCAATGCTGTGTTACACCCACCATTGCCTGCCGAGTGCCACACACCTCTGTATTGTATTCCACTAGCTAGTGCATATGCTATGACACTCTCTAGCCCATGTGCACTGTAACACCACCCCGTGAAAATGTCATGCCACACTTGTCTTCGCACGGGTTATATTGCCCCATCTAACGTGCCTTCCTCGATGCCTATGTTATAACGCACAGTGCTATGCCATACATATTACAATTTGGGATCCATATCTTTGTCACAGTGCATATGCAACGTTACACTCCCCAGCACATATTTTATATTACAACTTTAAAGACTAGTTAGGTTACACAACACTGCCCTGTGCATATTACACTCCAAGGCGCATATCGCATAGCACGCGCTAGTGCCTGTGCTATCTCGCGCTCTCCAATGAATCTGTCATTGCGCACAATGTATTGCATATTATATTTCACGCCTGGTTCATCTTATATCACACTTTTTGGTGCATAGTTTATACCATACACTATATCTAGTTTTCATTTTCAATCGTGCTCTCAGGACTATGTTCTATATAACACTGTGTTCACCTACCCTTTTCACGGGCATTACATTTTGCGATAGGGGGTGGAGGGTCAGGGGGTGTTTTTGCCAAGTGAGCCCGGAGTCACAGTCACTAACGTCTTCTTCTTCCTGAATAAAAGTGAGATTATGCTGCATACTTGTTCATATTTTAAGTAGTTTGCACAGACAAAATGTTTTAAAAACAATAAAGTTTCTAATACCCGCCTTCTCTGAACAGTTAGCTTGCTGCCCCATCCCCCTCCTCCCTATCCTCTGTTGTGTGAATCCATGGACTAGCCTCCTCCCTCCTGCCATGCATGGTCTGATGTGCTGCCACTGCCCTCAATTTAGTATGATGTACCAGTCCACTCCTCCTGCCCTCCATTGCCCAATTCTATGCCCCATCATTGACCTCCTGCTTAAACTCTGTGCTTAGCTTGCTGCCCCTATTCTCCTTCCCCCTGCCCTCCGATGTCTTTGTGCATGCCCCTGCTCCATCCTTTTTGCCCACCATGTCCCATGGACCTGCCACTCCTATCTACTCTGAGTGTTCTGTTGAGCTGCCACTCCCCTCCCACCTGCCTAGCATTGTCAGATGACTGTAACCTGTCCCTGCCACCTCCACCCTGCCTGTCCACATGCCATGCCTCTATCCTCTTGCTCCTGTCCTACATGGTCCATTGTACTGCCACACCCTTCTGCCCTCCCTGGTCTGTTGTGCTGCAACTGCTCCTCCTGCCTGCCCCGTGTGGTCTGTTGTGAGGCCCCTTCCCCTGAACTTTCTTGTCTGTGCACAGGTCCTGACCCTCCCTTCTATCCTCCATCGTCCTTTGTGCATGCCCCTGCACCCTCCTTCTTGCCCATCATAGCCATTGTGCTGCCACTAACTCTCCCACTTGCCATGCATGGTCTTCTGTGCTGCCATGGCCCCTCCCACCTTCCCTGTGTGGTCAGTTAGCTGCCCCTGACCCCCTCCCACCTTCCCTCCATGGTCTGTGTGTATGCCATCACAGTCTCACTGTTGCTCTTCATGTTGTGTCTTGCTTCTAGTGCCCATCCTGCCTGACCTCCATGGCTATCTTGCTGCTCCTGCCCTGCCCCCTTGCCCCCAGCCCTCTGTTTACATGTGCAGACCCCTACTCCCTCCCTCCTGGCTTGTCTGTTCCATTGTAATGCCCCTGATCCGTCCCTCCTGCCCTTTATGGTCTGTTATGCTGCAGCCTTCTCTCCTGTCTGTCCATTATGGTCAGCTAGCTACCATTGCCTCTTGCCCCTCTGTTCTCTGTTGTCCATGTGCATGGTCCTGTCCCCTCCCTCTTGCTTTCTATGGATTGTTGTGCTGCACTCCCGTCCTGCATGCCCTGTGTGGTGTATTGTGCTGCTGCAAACCCTGATGCCTGCCCTGCAGGGTCAGTTTGGTGCACCTCTCCATGTCTCTCCTGTCCTCTGTTATCCAAGTCCATGTCCCTATCCCATTTCCTTCCATGATCCAATGTACCATACTTGCGAACATTTTGAACTTGGTAAGAGGGAGATTTTGAAAAAAAACTGGGGTATTGATTTTCCCCTTTGAGTTACATTGAAAAAGAGGATATTGTAGACAGGAGACAGATCAAATAAAGCCCATTTGAGCTTAAAAACATTGGACGTTTCCTGGCTGAATCGGGTCTGTTGGCATGTATGGTTGTACTACCATTGCCTCTTCCTTCTGCCCACAATGGTCTATTACATTGCCACAGCCTTGAAGGAGGGTAGATTTTGTATCACAGGGGGCCCCTGGCCCGTTCTGTCCACACCTGAAGTATGAGACCCTTGTCCTTGCCCTGCCAGCCGCATTTGTAGGCCGTATTAAATTGACCAGCGGGTCCTGTGTTGCTATATAATTATCCTGAGACATCCTTACCACTCAGCCAGCATAAAACCCCTGTGTAGGCCCTTCTGTTCAATATGTAGGCCTCTTTGTTAAATTGACCATAGCTCTGCAATTTTAGTGTATAGCAGTCTGAAGGCAGGTCTGCGAGGCCTTCTGCTCCAAACTAGTAGCCCCCACCCTACCCGAGTGCTCCGTGCTCGGTATCAAAGTTCAACATCCCCCTGAAGCTGTCGACATACAGTAGGCTGCATCCTGGACTGGTACTTGCTTCCTGGGCAGGTTTCCCGCTTTTAAGGAAGTGGCAACCGCAGAGCGTCAAGTTAGGAGAACTGAGGAGATTTTATACATGAATATATTGAATTCCTGTACAATACCCATTATTTTCTGCTTGCTCTATGGAACTTACGATAAGCGATTGGCCTGAGAGACTGACCTTTTCACCCAGTCCATTGTCAGCATTAAGTGGGTAAATGACGAAATGTCTGGTAAAATCTGCAGACGAAGCTTTTGGGTAGCATACGTAGGTAGATGTAGCGTGCAAAGGAGCCCACAAAATGATATAAAAAGGGAGCACCCACAGATATCGACGGACAACCTCGCCGTCTGTATGTAGGTTAACAGGCTGTGCAGGTTTTCCCCAAGAACTGGGAGCTCTTGTCTTCCTTTGCTTAAAATGTCTTGCTCTGCTTTGCTTGAAGTATCTTATTCTATTTTACCTATATGAAATGTCATGTTATGTTTAACCATTGTTCTCTTTACTTTTGCATTTAAAAGATGTTGTATTGTAATTGCAGGAATGCTTGCTCTAAGAGTAAATGTGAGTGTCCCTAGGTAACATTTTCCTTGGTGTAACTTGTTTCTCATGATGCATTTATAGATGTGTTTTCTCTCTCTCTCTGTCAGTCCATTAATTGAGATACAGAGAATATCATGACAGCTGTATGATTATCTGGATTCTGTATTTTGTACTTTATGTCTCTATTCTGCGGTTTCTTTGAAGTTGCATCTTCTCATTAAACTGCCATTGTATTCTGCCTCCAATTCCATGTCTCATATGTCTGTTTTCTTCATTTTTGGAGCAAGCGTTCCTAGGCACCCCGGCTCAAATTAAGGTGCCCCTTTTGTCCCTGACTCACTCTCCTGCTCAGTTCTGTGGTGGCTCCCGGGGATCTGGGGACCGCCCCTAGCTTCCTTGACCCGTAATAGATCTTCCCTCCAACAGCCTCTCTTGCAAGTCCTGTATTGTTGGTTTGTTGCCCCTGCCCCCCTTTCCACTGCCCTCCATAGTCTGTTGTGCTTCCACGGCCCTTCCTGCCTGCTCAGTGTGGTTAAATTGTTGCCTTTGCACCCTCCTACCTGCCTTCAATTTTCAGAGTCCGTGCCCCTGGCCTCTGCCTCTCAACAGTATCCTAATGAACAACTAGATTGCTAACATTCTATATTTATTACAAAAGTGTGGAACGCCTGACATCATCTTGATGTAATCAAAACTGTAATACCTAGAGCATTCCTTTAGAAATTACATATATGAGAGGGTCTTATTGGCATCAAAATTATGGTTAGTGCTCTAAAAGACTAAAATAAGGACATATTTTCTGAGTTTTCAAATAGCGACAAAGCACTTTTAAATTATTTGTTATCTTTATGTTTTTTTATCTAGTTGACAACTTGATTAAATGTTGCACTTAGGGGAGAGGATGTGGTGTTACTTCCAGAACTGCAGACTTTGCAACTGGGGAACCAGGTTGAAGTTTCTGCTTCAGCTCGACATTCTGTGATTCTGGTCAAATCACTTAGTCTCCCCATGTCTACAACCAAAATGAATTTGTTCTTGTGTGATGTAACCAATGCTCATGTAAAGCACTCCAATACCTGACAAGTCTGCACTATATAACACTGCAAAAACACAAAATAATAAGTGTTTTGCACACTTCTGTCATTGGGCTATATTTGGGCTATATCTGGGTGATTTTGGGCTACATTTGGGCTCTTTTGTCTCCGGTGGCCATCTTGGGAGATTTATTTGTTATGAAGTTTCCTAATTTCCTCATGTACTGCAGTCTCCTCAGTCGGAAATGCTTTCAGTTTTTTACTTTGATTCCATCATGAAGGTATTCAGATATGTCACACATTTGCCATAAATTCTGAATGTTAGCACTCTAGTTGCTCATTAGATCACTGTAGTAAAACTACTGTTCACCATGGAAGTCTGCTCCTGGTATTAAAAGTGCATGTTTCAGTCTGCATGTCAAAATTTTTTAATGAAATAGAAGAGGATTTGAGAAGTCACTCAAAATGTGCCCTCATTTTCTTTCTTCAGCATTAATCATAATTTCTATGGCAAAATGAACCCCCTCATTGTGTTCCTTTTTAAATTAAATGTTTTAAGTGTTACCAGTTTATTCCAATCAAGATGGCTTCAGGTGTGCCATACTTTTGTCATAATGAAGACAGTAAGTGCTCTAGTTGTTTTTAAGAACATTCTTGGACATTCTGTCATTGGGCTATACTTGGGCTACATCTGGGTGATATTTGGGCTACATTTGGGCTCTTTTGTCTCTGGTGGCCATCTTGGGAGACTTATTTGTTATGAAGTTTCCTAATTTCCTCATTTACTGCAGTCTCCTCAGTAGGAAATACTTTCAGTTTTTTACTTTGATTCCATCAAGAAGGCATTCAAATGTGTCACACATTTGCCATAAAATCAGAATGTTAGCACTCTTTTTGCTCATTAGATCACTGTAGTAAAGCTACTGCTCACCAGGGAAAACTGCTGCTGGTATTGAAAGTGCATGTTTCAGTCTGCATGTCAGAATTTTTTAATGAAATAGAAGAGGATTTGAGAAGTCACTCAAAATGTGCCCTAATTTTTCTTTCTGCAGCACTAATCATACTTTTTATGGAAAAATGAACCCCCTCATTTTGTTCCTTTTTAAATTAAATGTTTTAAGAGTTACCACTTTAATCCAAGCAAGATGGCTTCAGGTGTGCCATACATTTATCATAAGTAGGACGGTTAGCGCTCTAGTAGTTCTTTGGAACACTCTGGAAAGCTGCAGTAGAACACAAAGGAATCAACTGACAGTCTCTGCCCTTGTTGGATGTACATGTTTTACTGAGAATGTCAGACTTCATTCTCACATGACTGAGAAAGATAATGTGAATTTACAGAAAATAAGCTCTCAGTTTAGCTTATAGATCACCTTCCAAACCTCTGTGGTAAAAGCATGAGAAAATATTTTTCTCTCAATCATGATATCCCAGCAGAAGGCTTTTTCACATGGTGAAATCACCTTAGAACATACCACAATTCCTAAAATGAGTATGGTACCATCAACAAATGATTTATAATGTAACTAAAGTCTTAAAACCTTCTATTAACTGCAATGCTTTTTAATGAGGTATCATGTATATTGGTCCCAAGATGGCTGCCAACACTTCTTGGATGAAGTGCTGCCAGCCAATCAGATCTCAGGATGAGATGTGTGGTTAGGCTCCGCCCACATATATATATTGATTTAAATGCTATTTTCTCAGGAACTACTGAACAGATTTACACCAGACCTACAAAAGGCACTTCCTTGACCTGAGGACTACCTCTCTGCCAAATTTCAAGTAACTCTGTTCAGCCGTTCGGGCTGTAGCTGTGTCTAAAGGTCCTATGGAAAAATGCATGGGAAAAACGCGTTTTGGGACCCCCCTTTTTTCTCAGCCCCCGCTTGACGAATCCCCCCGAGACTTTCAGGGTAGGAGCGGAGCGTAGCGCCCCACCTATTTTGAAAATTTCGCGAGGATTCATCGACCGGCGCCAAAGTTATTCCAAATAGAATGTTGCGGATTTCCTATGGAAACAGGGTCCTAACTATAACTATCTACTGGCGACCGCCAGTAGATAATGTATATATATATGTATATATATGTATATATATATATGTGTGTATATATGTGTATATATGTGTATATATGTGTATATATGTGTATATATATGTATATATATGTATATATATATATGTATGTGTATATATATATATGTATATATATATGTATGTGTATATATGTATGTGTATATATATGTATATGTATATATGTGTATATATGTGTATATATATGTGTATGTGTATGTGTATATATATATGTATATGTATATATGTGTATATATGTGTATATATATGTATATGTGTATATATATATGTGTATATATATATATATATGTATATGTGTATATATATGTGTATATATATATGTATATGTGTATATATATGTATATGTGTATGTGTATATGTGTATATGTGTATATGTGTATATGTGTATATGTGTATATATATATGTATATGTGTATATATATATATGTATATTCACTGAAAAAACCATAGGTTTCACACATGTTATAGTTAGTGGAAATTTTACTGATAAAAAACCAATGAAATTGCCCCGTTATAGTTAGCGCAGGCAACTATAACTCACGCGACCGCAATCCTCTGCTGATGCTAATACTGTATTTAGACACTTATTTGCCCATGTCTTCTTCCATACATTTTTAGCTATACATATATTACAAATATTTTTTTTTCATAAAGACACATATGTCATCAGCAGAGGATTGCGGTCGCGTGAGTTATAGTTGCCTGCGCTAACTATAACGGGGCAATTTCATTGGTTTTTTATCAGTAAAATTTCCACTAACTATAACATGTGTGAAACCTATGGTTTTTTCAGTGAATTTGCAAGGTTTTTTAAATGCTAATTCCTAACTATAACGTGTGTGAAACCTATGGTTTTTTCAGTGAATTAGTACGGTTTTTTAAATGCTAAGTTTTTTTCCCTTATAATAAGCCCTGTACATTTGGTGGCCTACGGCCACCAAAAGCACAGGGGGTGGGGTAAGTGTGGATAGTGTTTTTTTCCATTGTAATAAGCCCAGCACATTTGGTGGCCTTCGGCCACCAAAAGCACAGGGGGTGGGGTAAGTGTGGATAGTGTTTTTTTTATTTTTATTTTTTTACCGTACGCTTACCGTAAGCGTACGGTAAGCGTACCCCGCGAAATTGCCGAAAAAAAAATAAAACCGTTTTTGCACTTGGGGGATGTTTGGGGACTCCCTCCACATGACTATGTGGGAGGGAGTTGTCAAAACAGCCCCTTTACATGTTTTTGGGCTTCCGATTTTAAAAATCTCTCTCAGTGCGAGAGACAAAATGGCGGCCGCCGCTTCCTGGTTTCGGCCGATTCGAATGTTTACTAAGATCTAAGAGCCAATCAGAATCGCGCTCGCGCACGCCACCGTACGCTTACCGTAAGCGTACGGTAAGCGTACCGTAAGCTGGCTCAGATATATATATTGATTTAAAGGCTATTTTCTCAGAATCTACTGAACAGATTTACACCAAACCTACAAAAGGCACTTCCTTGACCTAGGGACTACCTCTCTGCCAAATTTTGAGTAATTCTGTTCAGCCATTCGGGCTGTAGCTCGTTCTAAAGGTCCTATGGAAAAATGCATGGGAAAAACGCGTTTTGGGACCCCCCTTTTATCTCAGCCCCCGCTTGACGAATCCCCCCGAGACTTTCAGGGTAGGAGCGGAGCGTAGCGCCCCACCTATTTTGAGAAATTCGCGAGGATTCGTCGACCGGCGCCAAAGTTATTCAAAATAGAATGTTGAGGTTTTCCTATGGAAACGTGGTCCTAACTATAACTACCTACTGGCTATCGCCAGTAGGTAATGTGTATATATGTATATGTGTATATATGTATATGTGTATATATATATATATGTGTATATATATATATATGTGTATGCTTTCAAAAAGGCTCCATTTACCGGGGGCCCCCGACCTTGCAGGGCGGGCTCTTTGCGCAGGAATGGAGAAGCCTGTAATCGGAGTTATCCAAGGAAAATAAGAGCCCAACTCCGACTTATTTCCAAGTTCAGACATTTATTTCGTCAGTGCTGCAGCATTTTAACCACTCTCGCTCCTTACGCGTTTCAGCATTTTACCGCCTTGGTCACAGGTGAGCGGTTATGTATCCTCCCAGTGGTCATGTGGCCTGCAAAGTGAACTACAGGCCCCAGGGTGTATATATATATATATATATATATATATGTGTATATATATATATATATATATATATATATATATCCAGAACAGTAACAATCTTTCTTCATTCAAAGATTGCGCCGAGCCCCAATTTTCATTCAAAGCGTGCTTTATTGATTAAAGCAAGGACAAACAATATCCCCGACGCGTTTCAGAACCGTAGTTCCTTGGTCACGGGTCGTAAGACATTAAACGTGCAGCATGTGATATAGTGCAAAACATAATAATGATAACAAACAAAGGACTACGGTGTACCTCTAGATTTGTGGTTAAATGCGCCGCCATTTTGGAATGGTTAGTAAAACACATTCAAATATACTGTTTAAGAAGCTCAATGTCATTAATAAGACAACAAATCACTGTATGCATGTACAGATTGCAACATTGATAATTATTGAGGTATAATTCAATAAATTAAATGTTTAGCCAAAATAACTGCATTATTTTTGCATACACTTAAAAAAATATATAATATTCAGCTTTCCTCGTTTGAGAAAATCAATGTTTGAGAAAATCAATAATACCCTAGTGGGTTGAATTAAATACGATGTGGTGCCACCCACAACTGAAAAATATTGAATAATAAACTGGCAATCGATATAGCCCAACCTCAAACGAGCTTCGAACTCCATTAAGTGTTTATACAATCTCTAACCCAGTGGGTCCACGTGATATTAATGCTAAACCAGCCCAAGTGGGCTATTCATGTGATATGTGATTCATATGATGACTGTTTATGCAGTGTTACCCTAGTGGGTCCACATACTGCTCAAAATAACAAAGCCCTAGTGGACTCCTATTTTAATTTCTGCTTCAAACAGTGATAGTGATAGCTGATGTGTCGCATTGTAATTCATCTCCATCAGGCATACACTCCGTCTCCTATTAAAATAAACCAAAATGCACTAATCAATACAATGTTTCTCATGTATCTGTTAAAAGCACCAAAAATATCATACAAACAGAATGAAATGACGAGATACATACAATTAAAAGAATTTCTCTCCTTTACAATTAAAATACCACCAACACAAAGATGATCACAAACAAATCTGCTAACATTAAGTTCTAGTGATAGTGGGAATATTAGAACCTACAGTTGTTTTAACCAAGGTGGACTGATAATTCTTCATCTTTATTGATCCCACCATGGGACATAGTTCCATATTTGATTATCAGTCGTGATTCTAATCTGCGCAATTCTTGCGTTCTATTTCCTCCTCTTTCAGAGATCTCAATTCTGTCAAGGGCACAATACCTTAGTAGACTGATATCTTTGTTATGACATTCCTTAAAATGTCTAGCAATAGGGTACTGCCTGTCCTCATTGGTTATCGCTCTCATATGTTCCAGAACTCGCATTTTTACTTTGTTGATGGTGCTCCCTATGTAAATCAATTGACACGGACATATCAGTGCATATACACAGAAGTCAGACTTACAGCTCAGATGTTTTCTGATTATGAATGGTTTCATAGTTTTAGATAAAACTATCTGTTTACAATTAGTACTGTATTTACATGCCTTGCATGTAGTACAAGTGAAAAATCCCTGAATCTTGGGTCTGCTGTCTGCGTTCAATAGAGTTGTGGGTGGCACCACATCGTATTTAATTCAACCCACTAGGGTATTATTGATTTTCTCAAACATTGATTTTCTCAAACGAGGAAAGCTGAATATTATATATTTTTTTAAGTGTATGCAAAAATAATGCAGTTATTTTGGCTAAACATTTAATTTATTGAATTATACCTCAATAATTATCAATGTTGCAATCTGTACATGCATACAGTGATTTGTTGTCTTATTAATGACATTGAGCTTCTTAAACAGTATATTTGAATGTGTTTTACTAACCATTCCAAAATGGCGGCGCATTTAACCACAAATCTAGAGGTACACCGTAGTCCTTTGTTTGTTATCATTATTATGTTTTGCACTATATCACATGCTGCACGTTTAATGTCTTACGACCCGTGACCAAGGAACTACGGTTCTGAAACGCGTCGGGGATATTGTTTGTCCTTGCTTTAATCAATAAAGCACGCTTTGAATGAAAATTGGGGCTCGGCGCAATCTTTGAATGAAGAAAGATTGTTACTGTTCTGGATATTGAGGGGTCGCGACCCTGCCGGTAGCCCGCCATCACGTAAGTGGCAGAGATTCACCGCGAACGAAACTGTGAGAGTATTGAAGTATTTCTCTGCCCGCTTGAACATATCGCTACGTATCCACAGAGAGAGGGGTGTATTTCAAAAGAAAAGACAGGAGCTGTGACGGACACGCACGGGAGGTCGGCTGACTTCTCGTACTGTGATCTGCGATTCCTATTTAAACAACGAGCACAACCCCGCTTTGCCCCGACGGACCGTTAGCGAATTTGAAGTTTAAGCTGGTGGAATTAAAACGTGACGGGCGCGTCACGGTTCTTTAAGCGTGCGAAGAAATTACATCTCATGGAGCAGTCCGTATGACTCGTTCCATACTATTTAAGCAAGATGTTGGCAAACAGGGATGTGAGACGACGAGAAGCAGCGGAGCTGCTATTCATACCCACCAAAGATGGTCAGGATGGTGCGTCCAATGGAGTGAGTGCAATTACAAATGAATCACGAAATAAAAAAGAACTGTGGGACAAACTTTGGAAGACAGCCAAAATGGAACAGGCAAAATGGTGGGAGGCAACTGCCCTCCAAAAATATGTGGATTTTGGAAGAGTGCCAAGAGGTTTACGAATCTTTATCACCCCTACCTTCCAAGACCCTGATCCTAACTTAATTGAGGAATGGATGACCAACAATCATGAATGTTCCACAGTAATGCTCAAATTATTGATTAAATATGCACTAAGAGACACAGAACGTTTGGCATTGGAAATTGAAAAGCTATCTGAAGCATTGAAAAACAAATGCACAACCAACGAATTAGAGACAGAAATGGAGAAATTGAAAATACGCTTAACAAAAGCGGAGGAGGAAATTAAAATAAAAAAACAGCGGAAATTTTATCGCGATGAAATGGATTACAAACTAGGTCAAATCCTGACTTTTGGCAAGAAATTCGACCATCTGCGTGAGAAAACAGCATCAAACACTGGCCAAGTACGTGATATCACTGTCACTGAAGTAGTGAGTGATGTAGTCAGTGATGTGGTTCAAACCAATGCGACAACGTCACCACAACTACAAGAAGCAGAACTCCCAGAAGGAGTACAAAGTATAACCCCGGAGGGAGTAAAATCCAGCATTTTAAGGGAGTACGACATCATTGCCAGGGGGAGACAAGAATCAGCAAGTCCCCAGGCATCAAGAGGTCGAGGTCGAGGTCGCGGCGCCAGAGGAGGCAAGCGGGGCGCAAAGCAACAAGGAAATATACAAAGCCTTATGGGAATGGTGACAAGGGGCAAAACAGCCACGCCATGAAGAACACCCTCACGGTATTGAACCTTTCTAATTGTTTGTTAACTGACGAACAAATTGATGTACTTTCTCTAGGATTGACTTTTTGTCCAACTATGAAGTTCAATTATACCACAAGTAGGATTGACCTATTCTTTTTCACACGTAAATTGAAATTGAAAAAATGGCATGAGAACAAGGTTAAACCTATATTGCATACAACCCATGCTACAGAACCCATATTATCCATTGGTGATATAGAAGATTTGCACATAATAAGAGAATTGGTGGATGATGATTGGGTAGATGACCCTCTGTACAGCCTAGCACAGAAGGAAGTATTGATTGACCTTTCGTGTAAAAGCGGATTTAAACCCAAATCTGTTTTTCTACCTCAGATTTATAATGATTCAATAGAGGTATTTGAAAAAGGTGTACTTAATGAATTCAAGAAATTGGCCAAAAGCAAAGTCCAATATAACAATAATCTCACTAGGCAACAGCAAATAGCTATCATGGAACTACAAAACAATAGACAGATAGTTATTAAGAAAGCTGATAAAGGTGGAAATGTTGTTGTCTGGCCCTTGATCATGTATTTAGAGGAGGGTAGACGTCAACTCAATGATGTGGACAGTTACACTAAAAGTGACAGAAAATGTTATGAAAATAGTAACGAAATATATGCTAAGGAATTGGAAAAATGGAAAAATGACAATCTAATTTCCATTGACGAGTACAAATTTTTATATAACAAATTTCCTAAATTAGCAGCTATGTACTTATTACCCAAAGTGCATAAAAACAAAGATGTTCCTCCAGGTCGCCCCATTGTTTCCTCGATAGGAAGCATGTTTGAAAAAACTTCTAAATACATTGATTACTTCCTAAGACCATTTGTACAGGCTTTACCCTCTTACATCAAAGATACAGGGCATTTTTTACAGATGATTGAGAAGGTAACTTGGGAATCCAACTACCTTTTGTTAACATTAGATGTAAACAGTCTGTATACCTGCATACCACATGATTTGGGATTAGAAGCTTGCAGGTATTTTCTTAAAGACCGCCCAATCTGTTATCTAATGCACACTGAGATGATATTAAGCATGATGGCAACATGTCTGAAAAACAATTTCTTCATCTTTGACCATACGATATATCGTCAAGCCCGAGGTACGGCGATGGGAACTTGCTTTGCCCCCAGTTATGCAGGACTTTTCCTCGGCTGGTGGGAGGAGCAGGTGGCAAGTAACAACATAGCCTTTAACCATCAGGTCGTCCTCTGGGCCAGATATATCGACGATATTTTCTGCATTTGGCAAGGAGATGAGAATGAGGCAGAGGCTTTTGTAGAATCTCTTAATGACAATGATTTAAATCTCACATTCACCAGCACAATGAATAGGAACGTGATTGAGTTCTTGGATGTAGAAGTCAAGGCAGTGGGAAACCATTTGGAAAGTCAACTATTCCGCAAAGTAACAGCTGGAAACAGCATTTTACATGCGGGAAGTTGTCATCCAGTGAATCTCATTAACAGTATACCCTACGGGGAATTACTTAGAGCTAGAAGAAATTGTAGCTCAGAAACTACATTTGTACATGAGATGAACACAATGAAAAAAAGATTCGAGGAAAGAGGCTATTCCCAAAAAGTTATCAAAAAAGCCTGTGAAAAAGTTACGAAAATAAAAAGAGCAGACTTACTTGAAACCAAGACCAACATAGAAGAAGAAGATGAAACAATAAGATTCATCACCACGTTCAGCAATCAGGCAAATGATGTGAGAAAATGTCTGAATAAATTTTGGAAGGTGCTAAAAATTGATGAAACCTTAAAAGAATACCTAGATGATTTTCCTAAAATCACTTTTCGCAGATGCCCTGCCTTAAAAGATGTCCTTTGCAAGAACACTCTATTGAACGCAGACAGCAGACCCAAGATTCAGGGATTTTTCACTTGTACTACATGCAAGGCATGTAAATACAGTACTAATTGTAAACAGATAGTTTTATCTAAAACTATGAAACCATTCATAATCAGAAAACATCTGAGCTGTAAGTCTGACTTCTGTGTATATGCACTGATATGTCCGTGTCAATTGATTTACATAGGGAGCACCATCAACAAAGTAAAAAGGCGAGTTCTGGAACATATGAGAGCAATAACCAATGAGGACAGGCAGTACCCTATTGCTAGACATTTTAAGGAATGTCATAACAAAGATATCAGTCTACTAAGGTATTGTGCCCTTGACAGAATTGAGATCTCTGAAAGAGGAGGAAATAGAACGCAAGAATTGCGCAGATTAGAATCACGACTGATAATCAAATATGGAACTATGTCCCCTGGTGGGATCAATAAAGATGAAGAATTATCAGTCCACCTTGGTTAAAACAACTGTAGGTTCTAATATTCCCACTATCACTAGAACTTAATGTTAGCAGATTTGTTTGTGATCATCTTTGTGTTGGTGGTATTTTAATTGTAAAGGAGAGAAATTCTTTTAATTGTATGTATCTCGTCATTTCATTCTGTTTGTATGATATTTTTGGTGCTTTTAACAGATACATGAGAAACATTGTATTGATTAGTGCATTTTGGTTTATTTTAATAGGAGACGGAGTGTATGCCTGATGGAGATGAATTACAATGCGACACATCAGCTATCACTATCACTGTTTGAAGCAGAAATTAAAATAGGAGTCCACTAGGGCTTTGTTATTTTGAGCAGTATGTGGACCCACTAGGGTAACACTGCATAAACAGTCATCATATGAATCACATATCACATGAATAGCCCACTTGGGCTGGTTTAGCATTAATATCACGTGGACCCACTGGGTTAGAGATTGTATAAACACTTAATGGAGTTCGAAGCTCGTTTGAGGTTGGGCTATATCGATTGCCAGTTTATTATTCAATATTTTTCAGTTGTGGGTGGCACCACATCGTATTTAATTCAACCCACTAGGGTATTATTGATTTTCTCAAACATTGATTTTCTCAAACGAGGAAAGCTGAATATTATATATTTTTTTAAGTGTATGCAAAAATAATGCAGTTATTTTGGCTAAACATTTAATTTATTGAATTATACCTCAATAATTATCAATGTTGCAATCTGTACATGCATACAGTGATTTGTTGTCTTATTAATGACATTGAGCTTCTTAAACAGTATATTTGAATGTGTTTTACTAACCATTCCAAAATGGCGGCGCATTTAACCACAAATCTAGAGGTACACCGTAGTCCTTTGTTTGTTATCATTATTATGTTTTGCACTATATCACATGCTGCACGTTTAATGTCTTACGACCCGTGACCAAGGAACTACGGTTCTGAAACGCGTTGGGGATATTGTTTGTCCTTGCTTTAATCAATAAAGCACGCTTTGAATGAAAATTGGGGCTCGGCGCAATCTTTGAATGAAGAAAGATTGTTACTGTTCTGGATATTGAGGGGTCGCGACCCTGCCGGTAGCCCGCCATCACGTAAGTGGCAGAGATTCACCGCGAACGAAACTGTGAGAATATATATATATATATATATATATATATATATATATATATATATATATATATATATATATATATATATATATATATATATATATATATATATATATATGTGTATATATATATATATATATATATGTGTATATATATATGTATATGTGTATATATATATATGTATATATGTATATGTGTATATATGTATATGTGTATATATGTATATGTGTATATATATATATATATATATATGTATATGTGTATATATATATATGTGTATATATATATATATATATATGTGTATATGTGTATATGTGTATATGTGTATATATATATGTATATGTGTATATATATATATTCACTGAAAAAACCATAGGTTTCACACATGTTATAGTTAGCGGAAATTTTACTGATAAAAAACCAATGAAATTCCCCCGTTATAGTTAGTGCAGGCAACTATAACTCACGCGACCGCAATCTTCTGCTGATGACATATGTGTCTTTATGAAAAAAAAATATTTGTAATATATGTATAGCTAAAAATGTATGGAAGAAGACATGGGCAAATAAGTGTCTAAATACAGAATTAGCATCAGCAGAGGATTGCGGTCGCGTGAGTTATAGTTGCCTGCACTAACTATAACGGGGGAATTTCATTGGTTTTTTATCAGTAAAATTTCCGCTAACTATAACATGTGTGAAACCTATGGTTTTTTCAGTGAATATATATATATACACATATACATATATATATACCCAGAGGTTTGCGAATATACATCACTCCCTCGCATGAATCACCGAACCCGCGAATGCTCGATGACTGGGCGAATAATTCTGCAGAAAGCTCTAAAAATATGATGACGATACTCATCAAGTATGCTTGGGAGGAACGAGAGAACATCATCAAAGAGATAGCAGAAATTGAAGAAAATTTCAAGAAACATACAGATCAAACAGTCATACAGGAGTTTAAAAAGGAACTCAAAGGAAGACTAAACAAGTACGAAGAGGATATAAAACAACGGAAACAAAGGAAATTACACAGAGACTGTGTAGACTACGAAACAGGACGAATCCTGACGTATAGTCACAAATATGACCATCTGTATAATCAAAATACAACAACTAAAGAATCAGTTACCACTGATATAAGTGTGGTAACACATCCAGAATTAACTGATTCAGATACAGATGTGTCAATACACACAACGAGCTCTATGTCGGATGTAGATGTCATAACACACCAGGCTACTTTTTTGGACGAGTTCCGGGTAATGAAGAGGAGTCGACAATCAGGGAAGACAATGACAACGCCTGTTCCACCACAGAGAGGACGGGGAGAGGCAGAGGAAGAGGAAGAGGCAGAGGCAGGGGCGCAGTAAGCAAAGACGCCTCAAGCGGAAACGTGGAAAGAAGAATGGAGCCCATGGGAACAAGAAAGAGAGGCTCAAAATCAACGCTGTAATGGATGCCCAAATGGTAAACAAAACCATAGTAAACCTCTCTGCACGTACTTTGTCCTATTTTGAAAAATCTACTTTATGTCTTGGTCTAACCTTTTGTCCCACAGAACTTTTTAATTACACCAATACGCGCATTGATATTTTTAAATTCATCAGAAAAGTAAAACTGAAAAAGTGGCATATTTTGAACAATAGTGAAGGACAACAAAATATGACCCCTTTATTTGACATTTCTACACATCCAGGATTGACGGTGGGAGATGCTGACACATTGGATGCAATAATAGATCTGGGAGCACCCTACTCTGCTGATGCAGAGGATGTAATAACAGACAAATCAGCTTGTACCCAATTCAAACCCCGTTCAGTATTCTATCCCAATCTCCCCCACGATGCTATCGATACATTTCATGATGTTGTGACCAAAGAACTCAAGAAACAGAAACATAAAAATTACAACCCCAGAGGAACACAAAACTTGTCCAACAAACAGTGTGAATTTATTCTGTCTCTATCGAAAGACAAGAATTTGGTCGTACGACCATCAGATAAAGGTGGAAACATTGTCCTCTGGAGCAAGGATCTGTATATTAATGAAGCAAAAGAACAACTCAGCAACAATGAATATTATTGTATATGTGATACTACAACATATAACGCTAGCATTGTTAAAACATGGCAAAGATTGTCAGAATGGCAGGAATTGGGTATCATTTCCTGGCAAGAATACTGCTTTCTGAAACGTGATTTTCCAAAACTGCCCATCCTGTATCTTCTCCCTAAACTTCATAAACACCCCACTATTCCACCAGGGAGACCAATTGTGTCCTCCATGGGTAGTGTGAATGAAAACGTATCCAAATATGTGGATCAGTTTTTAAAGGATTATGTCTCAAAGTTACCGTCATTCGTCAAAGACACGAAAGATTTTCTGAATAAATTAGACGGTCTCATTTGGAACGAAGATTACCATCTGATTACCCTGGACGTGAACTCATTATACACTATAATAGACCACGTCCAGGGAGTCCAAGCCTGCATGCACTTCTTAGGCACTAGAGACATCATCTATCTCGAGCATACACGCATGTTGGCCGACATGATGATGATATGCTTGAAAAATAACATCTTCATGTTTGATGGGATACTCTACAGGCAGGTGCGAGGCACGGCTATGGGAACGTGCTTCGCACCTGGGTTTGCAAATCTTTTCCTAGGGAAATGGGAAGAAGAAATCCGATCAAATGCATCCCTTACGAAATACTTCAAATCAGTGGTAGTATGGTTAAGGTATATCGATGATTTGTTTATTGTTTGGAGTGGTGACAAACAAAAAGCTATCGAGTTCATAAATGAGCTCAACACAAATCCATACAATATTCGATTAACATCTAACATCAGCGAAAGGGAGGTGGAGTTCCTAGACACCCATATTGAGGTCATTGACGGGAAACTTGTTACGAGTTTACATAGGAAAGACACAGCTGGGAACAGCCTGCTCCATGCACTGAGTGGCCACCCAGAACCCCTGAAGTGGAGTATTCCATACGGGGAACTACTAAGGGCAAGGAGGAATTGCAGCACAGCTCACAAATTTTTAGAAGAAAAAAACAACATGCTCGAAAGATTCCGACAGAGAGGTTACCCTGAATGGGTTCTCAATAATGCAGTACATAAAATCGAAAGTGTAAGTAGATCTAAGGCACTGGAACACAAAACTAATGACCCCGTAACCACAGAAAATAACATCAGACTTGTGACTACATACAACAATAGATCAGGAACTGTATGCAAATTACTTACCGAGAATTGGAAAATTCTCCAGACTGATGCCATTATAGGGAAGGATATAGGAAAAAAACCACTGATCACCTATAAGAGGGGTAAAAGTCTAAAAGATATACTGGTAAGAGGCGATATTACTGAACACAAAAGCCATCATTTCCATGACCTTAAAGGATTCTTCCCTTGCGGGCACTGCAGAGCCTGCAAATTTAGTCACTCTGTAAAAGAATTTGACATCCCGGGGAGAAAGAAAAAGTGGAAAATCAACCAGTTTCTAACATGCAGTAGCAATTGTATTGTTTATGTACTAGAATGTCCCTGCAAACGCAGGTATGTAGGGAGTACAATTTGCATGGTGAAAAAACGTGTGATGGAACATCTCCGTGCAATTACCAATGTTAATATTCAATACCCAATTGCTAGGCACTTTTTGGAGTTTCATCAATCCAATAACTCCTTGTTACGGTACTTTGCCATCGAACAAATAGTTTCAAATCCACGTGGTGGCAATAGAGACCTTAAACTGAGACAACAGGAGTCTAAATGGATACTTGAGTTGGAGACTAGATTCCCCGGAGGGCATAATTTGGATGAGGAACTAGCCTCTCACCTCCATAGAGATTGAAAAACAATCATCTAGTATCAAAATTGTATTGTGAGAAGTTTTATGAGCATGCTGTTTTTGTTTCTTCATGTCTTCTCTTTCTTGGATACATATGTCCCCTGGTTTCTCTTCGAGAATGTAATGGCTATATATCTCTTATTTTGTGTCTTTTACAGGAGGAAAGGAAGGGGCCCACTACGTATTTGACTTCTCACGGGTTCCCTAACCTTTTCTTCCCCGGGCTCGGGACTGCACTGCACACAGATAAGAGAATTTTATGAATTTCTATCCACTTTGGAAATAGAATTGGTTATGGTGTTGTGCTTTGGGTTTTTGTGTTTTCTATTTATTTTTTTATTTTTCACTTTTCACGTTGTCATGGATTGAGTCAGGACAGTAACCTTTAAATGTACTCTTAGCTCATACGATGTTGCAATTAATATCTGATTATTGCCAAATCAAGTTTACGTTTTAACATATAGTCTGCCTTGGCACTAGACCGCCAAAATATGTGAACAATAGACCCTTTGTTTATTAAGCCACTAAAGCGACTGAATACTTTGCATCTAAATGAGACACCGTGGCAAAACGAAAACATGTGCCACATTGTAGCGATTAAATACTGTCAAGCAAAAGGATTACTAGATTAATAACGGCTAGGCAGCCCTGAAATAGGACACAACACGCAAATGATAGAAATGTACAGCAATGCACTTATTAGCAAATGTAAATATTGTAAATATGTACATACATGCGTATCTCATGTATATCTTAACTATATATGCAAGTAATTCTTTGGTGTCTATTGAGCAATTTCGCTTAAAAAACGACGCTTAAAAAACAAGGTATGACTATAATTTGCGCATAAAAATGTTGATTTTGGACGTTCCAATCTGTCTGCCGCACTATGACATCTCAATTGACTAACTAAGGGAGAGTCCCATTTCTATTACCATGTTTCGTGTGAATTCACTTTAATGAACTTTATTTAAATCACCTTGACATGTTCGTATATTCGTGT
>NW_028187780.1:370000-375000 GCF_964204655.1 Triturus cristatus
CCGTAAGCGTACCGTAAGCGTACCGTAAGCGTACGGTAGGTCATGTGATCATGAAACACAACTTTTGATTGGTTGAAACTACTTTCAGTTCTAGAACTCTCCTACACCACACCCATTCCCCTCATTTCTGCTTGTGATCCCTTGGGAGAAGGAGCTGGTTTGTCTTTGGGATACGATGGCAGAACAGCAGAGCTCTTCTGAGAGTGAGGCTAGCACCAGCAGCACTGTCTTGAGGCAGAGAGCGAGGAAAGTAAAGCCTTCTTATGTTTGGGATTATTTTACTTTTCCAGAAGGCCAGCAAAAGGTGAATGCACCCTTAGTTACTTGCAAGCTGTGTAAGCGTGTACTTTCTAGAGGTAATCCTAACAGGAAGTATTCCTTTGGGAATCACACCATGAAGAGACACCTCCAGGATGTACACAGAAGGACACATGGTCATCTTTTTGGAGGTAACTCTTCAGAAAGACGAGCCAGTACATCCACAGCAGCTCAGCCTGGACCATCACCTGCAGGGCTTACTCCTTCTTCTGCAGGTCAGGTGAGCCCTTCATCTGTGGGGGGAGAATCTCCTTTTGCTGGCCCTCTGGAAATGAACCTTCGATTTCGGAAGGTTGATATTCATTGCACATTTTGTAAAGGTCTAATTTGTCATAGGGAGACCAGTGTTTCCCTAGTGAACAACAAAATAGATCAGCACATTTGTAGCTTTGAATGATTTTCCCATGCTTCCTTTCCTCTGTCCCTGCATGAACACAACGGTTCTTTTAAGAGCCAACCTTATCTTCCATCTTTTTTTTACTTGTTTTTAAAAACTTTTTTTTTTTTTTTTTTTACCGTACGCGTACGGTAAGCGTACCTTTTTTTTATTTTTTAAAAAAAAACACTAAAAATCATTTATCACATTATAAAGTCCTTGAGAGACTACAATTTTTATTATTGACTTACCATACTCACTCAAAAAAATATTTATTCATTTGTTTTTTTAAAAAATAGTTTTTAAAATGGTTGTAGTTTCCGAAAATTTTCTATATCGATCTGAAAATAAAGAAAAAAGTATTAATATTTTTAAACCATTTAATAATACAGTACACATATTTACATTTTTTACCAAAAAATATTTTTGCCTTATTTTTGCTGTTTTCAGAATAAATTGCATTTCACTATTAATTGTGAAAGCAATTGCATTCAGCCTTAGTGATGCTGAATGTATTTGCATTACAGACTTAAACCTGAAAACCCCACTGGCTTGTAAATACTGTGCATGACTATACACGGCAAGGACATGGGTGTGTGCTAAGCCTCTGCTTCTTCCCCCAAAAATTCGCTCCCCCTTTCCATCTAATGCAACTGTGAAATCACCAGAGCAAGACGCAATAAATCTCTGCCTATAATTCTTCTATGCACACAGAGTCATGTTTTCACATTAGTGCCAAAACGAAATTTCTTTGCCAATTTGAAAGCACACTTACTGCTCTTTTTTTTTCGGGCCAAGTGAAAATCTCTTTTTACAATTTGAAATCACTTTTACAGACTGACACATTATGAAACCACTATTTTTGATTTATTTAATTGCACGTGTCCAAGCTGTTTTTTTTTCAGACCACCACCATGTGCATTCTCTGTGACTGCCTACACTCCAGCAAGGGCAACCAGCCTTAGTGATGCTGAATGTATTTGCATTACAGACTTAAACCTGAAAACCCCACTGGCTTGTAAATACTGTGCATGACTATACACGGCAAGGACATGGGTGTGTGCTAAGCCTCTGCTTCTTCCCCCAATAATTCGCTCCCCCTTTCCATCTAATGCAACTGTGAAATCACCAGAGCAAGACGCAATAAATCTCTGCCTATAATTCTTCTATGCACACAGAGTCATGTTTTCACATTAGTGCCAAAACGAAATTTCTTTACCAATTTGAAAGCACACTTACTGCTCTTTTTTTTTCGGGCCAAGTGAAAATCTCTTTTTACAATTTGAAATCACTTTTACAGACTGACACATTATGAAACCACTATTTTTGATTTATTTAATTGGACGTGTCCAAGCTGTTTTTTTTTCAGACCAACACCATGTGCATTCTCTGTGACTGCCTACACTCCAGCAAGGGCAACCAGCCTTAGTGATGCTGAATGTATTTGCATTACAGACTTAAACCTGAAAACCCCACTGGCTTGTAAATACTGTGCATGACTATACACGGCAAGGACATGGGTGTGTGCTAAGCCTCTGCTTCTTCCCCCAATAATTCGCTCCCCCTTTCCATCTAATGCAACTGTGAAATCACCAGAGCAAGACGCAATAAATCTCTGCCTATAATTATTCTATGCACACAGAGTCATGTTTTCACATTAGTCCCACAACAAAATTTCTTTGCCAATTTGAAAGCACACTTACTGCTCTTTTTTTTTTCGGGCCAAGTGAAAATCTCTTTTTACAATTTGAAATCACTTTTACAGACTGACACATTATGAAACCACTATTTTTGATTTATTTAATTGCACGTGTCCAAGCTGTTTTTTTTTAAGACCACCACCATGTGCATTCTCTGTGACTGCCTACACTCCACCAAGGGCAACCAGCCTTAGTGATGCTGAATGTATTTGCATTACAGACTTAAACCTGAAAACCCCACTGGCTTGTAAATACTGTGCATGACTATACACGGCAAGGACATGGGTGTGTGCTAAGCCTCTGCTTCTTCCCCCAATAATTCGCTCCCCCTTTCCATCTAATGCAACTGTGAAATCACCAGAGCAAGACGCAATAAATCTCTGCCTATAATTCTTCTATGCACACAGAGTCATGTTTTCACATTAGTCCCACAACGAAATTTCTTTGCCAATTTGAAAGCACACTTACTGCTCTTTTTTTTTTCGGGCCAAGTGAAAATCTCTTTTTACAATTTGAAATCACTTTTACAGACTGACACATTATGAAACCACTATTTTTGATTTATTTAATTGCACGTGTCCAAGCTGTTTTTTTTTAAGACCACCACCATGTGCATTCTCTGTGACTGCCTACACTCCACCAAGGGCAACCAGCCTTAGTGATGCTGAATGTATTTGCATTACAGACTTAAACCTGAAAACCCCACTCGCTTGTAAATACTGTGCATGACTATACACGGCAAGGACATGGGTGTGTGCTAAGCCTCTGCTTCTTCCCCCAAAAATTCGCTCCCCCTTTCCATCTAATGCAACTGTGAAATCACCAGAGCAAGACGCAATAAATCTCTGCCTATAATTCTTCTATGCACACAGAGTCATGTTTTCACATTAGTGCCAAAACGAAATTTCTTTGCCAATTTGAAAGCACACTTACTGCTCTTTTTTTTTTTCGGGGCAAGTGTAAATCACTTTTACACACTGACACATTATGAAACCACCATGTGTAACTACAACAAAAACAATTCCCATTTCTATTATTCATTTCTTAAGTTACCACATACATCCCCTCTCAAACTGTAAACTCACCTTTAAAATTAGTTAGTTGTGAAAGAAATGTGACACTCAAACAGCAGATTATCAGAGCCAGGATCTCTGTTCTGTTCACCTCTCTCCTCTCAGCAGAACCAGATAATGGCAAACTTTCCCTCTATTTTTCCACACATATACATGTAAGTTTCAAATCTCAGTGCTTCCCCCTTTTTTTCACATGTATTCACACATTTCTATTGGTTGAAAACCAACCCTTTTCCAAAAGTACCCTGCCCCCAACTTGACTTCTGCCTAGTACCCTTCCCCCAACTTGACTTCTGCCTGCTACCATAGCAACAGCTCATGGAACACTGCTGTGTGCAGTTAGGTCAGAAGTTCGACACACAATGTTTCAATTCCACAGAGCAAGAGTGCTTGACTTTTCAAACCTTACAGCAAATCCATAGTACTGTTCTTTGGTTACACATTTTTTTGTACCAATACAAAACATGCTTCTATTAATTTTCACATACAGCCTAGTTTTTATTCTAGAATGGTATGAAACAGCCAATCAGTTCTTTTTGTTTTAAAAAAATATGTATGCCTCCATTTCCAAACTGTCTTTCTTTTCTTATTGCCATTCTACTGAAAGACACCTCCTGAGTGCATCCAGTTCTCCTTTGAAGATGTTCACAGTGTGGATTGTAGGGCACAGCTATGTCTTCTGGAGTGAAACGTTTGCAGAGAAAACAGATATGGTGAGAGACCTTGCTTTGCCAAATGTAGACATTAAATGGATTGGTCAGAGAGGGTTAAAGTGGCACCAATTGATGCCATTGGTGAAATCCTTCATTCAAATCCAACACCCTGACCTCATAATAGTGCACTGTGGTGGCAATGACCTAGGCACTTTGACTGGGGTAGGTCTGGAAATGCTTATGAAGGACACCTTTGCACAACTGTTTACACTTTTCCCTAAAACTGCCTTTGTGTTTTCCAACATATGCCAAAGGCAAAAATGGAACTGGTCCAATCATTTCTGTCCACAGATTGACAAAGCAAGAAAGCACGTCAACAAATCTGTTTCTGCTTTCCTCCGTGACTATGGTATGGGTGCCATTTACCACAACAACTTGCGTTATGACATGCAAGACATTTATAGAGGAGATGGTGTGCACTTCAATGATGAAGGGAACAGAGTCTTCCTCTTGAACCTTAGACTCTGCATCGGTACTTACTTGTAGGTACCACTAAAAAAATGACTTCATAAACACAACAGCTCTTTTTAGAGCTCCCTAATTTCTAAACTCTTAAATCTGCTTTTCATTTATCTATTTTTTTTTTTTTTACCGTACGCTTACCGTAAGCTTACCGTACGCGTACCTCGTGATTTTTTTTAAAATCAATAAATGTTTTTTTTGTACTTTTCTGTCCTTCTTTGACCCCCTTACAAATGTTAGGGGGTCTGTAACTCTCCTCATTGCCCCCTTTCCTTGTTTTCACTCTTTTTTTTCAGAGTGAAATACACAAAATGGCGGCCTCCGCTTCCTGGTTTTGACCGATTCGAATGTTTACTAA
>NW_028187780.1:377500-380000 GCF_964204655.1 Triturus cristatus
TATATGTGTATATATATGTGTGTGTATATATATATGTGTGTGTATATATATATATGTGTGTGTATATATATATGTGTGTGTATATATATATGTGTGTGTGTATATATATATGTGTGTGTATATATATATGTGTGTATATATATATGTGTGTATATATATATGTGTGTGTATATATATATGTGTATATATATATATGTGTATATATATATATATATGTATATGTGTATATATATATATATATGTGTATATATATCCGGGTTCTCAGGTAAGCCTGTGAGTGAGCGGTGTGCGCGTTACGCGATCCCTTACAGTGGCTTGTGGGAAAGGTAGTTCGCAAACTCTTATTGCGAGCAGTGGGCGCCAAAGACTGACATATAATTTACAGCAATGGCAGAGGAGTGGGTTAGAAAATGGGAGGAAGAGGCCCTTGATATTTTCAGAGATGCAGACACTGGTGGGTCTTCAGCTACTGGCAGTAATATATCGAGAGATTTACCACCAGTGAGTGATGTCAAGAGGCTTACATATGAGCTAGAGAAACTGAGGAAGATGGAGGTCTCCAAATGGTGGGAGTGTAAATCCTTGCAGCGGTACTTGGATGTTGGACGCATTCCAAGGGGCTTGAGAATCTTAATCGCCCCGACATATGAGAACCCCGATCCCGCTATGCTACAAATGTGGGCGGAAAATAGCGCACAGTCATCGAAAAATATGTTGCAAATTTTGATAAAATTCGCTGCAAGTGATCGTGAAAAACTCATGGAAAGAATAAATCAAATCCTTAAGCAACTGCAAGAATTAGAGAATCAGGATGAAGTTACTAAATTACTAATGGAAATCGAAACAAAGGTATCCAAACACGAACAGACCATAAAAGAACGAAAAGCCACGAAGTTCCAAAGAGATAGGAACGATTATCTCCAAGGAAGAATTTACACATTCTCAAAAAAATTTGATAACATCAGAAGACAACAGTTATCAACATCGGCAAGTAACATCCCAAGAATGAGTGACCCAAGCGAGTCGGAATTAAGTTCTGAATTGGAATCTGATCCTGAAGGTGCAATGGCTAAGGACTCAATCCAGAATGCTCCCACACCAATCCAAGAGTTTGGTTTTTTACGTCTAGAAAGAATCATGAGTCTCAGACCACGAACGTCAAGACCAGAACCAACACAGAAAAATCAACAAACACAAAAACAAAATCAAGGCGAAGGAAAAACCGGAGGTGGGGGAAAAGTGCAGCAAAAGACCGGAAAACCAACATACCGAAGGAACAATCGCAAATGAATAGTAATGAAGAATCAGATAACACAGTGATTAACTTAAGCAAGATGGATATTACAGAAAAAGAAAAAAAGATTCTATCATTAGGACTCTCATATTGTACCGTCACAAATTTTGATTACACTCAGACGAGAATAGATCTATTCCACTACATCAGGAAATTGAAATTGTGCAAATATTTCTATAATGTAAATAGGAATCAGACACTAATGCCCTCAAATGAAAGCACAGAGACCACTACTAATATTCTAACAGTAGCAGACATGCCTCTTCTTCAACATCTAGAAGAATTGAATCAAGAGATGAGTCAGATATCTCCTACTGATGCAGCCACAGGTTCAAATATAAACATATTTTCAAAAACGCAAAGTCCCTTCAAACCAAAATCAATCTTTCTACCAATGATGCCCAGAGACGGCATAGACATTTTTTCAGAAAATGTGATTAAAGATCTGAAAGAACTAGCCATAATGAGTAGCAAGCAGTTCAGAACAAGTCTGAACAAAAATATCTTTGAATACAACAATCTAATGAAAAAGATTAAAACCAGGAATGACATTATGGTTAGATGGTCGGATAAAGGAGGCAACATAGTCCTGTGGCCCACGGACATGTATCAGCAAGAAGCAATGAAACAACTCCAGGACCACAACTGTTACTGTCGCATCAGCTCTACACACTCGACAGGAGTAAAAGAAAGATTTCATGTAGCACTATACGATTGGAAGAGAATGGGATTGTTATCTAAAGAAGAGATGGAGTTTTTAAAGAATGATTTCCCAGTTACACCGGAACTATATCTCATTCCAAAAATTCATAAAGATCCACTCAGTTCTCCTGGGAGACCAATTATCTCAGCAATTGGAGGGCTATTTGAAAATACGAGCAGGTACATTGATCACTTCCTTCAGCCCTTTGTTCGGAGTCTACCAGCATACATAGGAGACACTAGAGACTTCTTGAACAAAATTGACAATCATCAATGGAGTGACAATTATGTGTTTTTGACGTTGGATGTACAAAGTTTATACACGAGTATCAGGCACAAAGACGGTTTGAACGCCATGACCTTTTTTCTTAGCAAAAGGGAAATGGAACTTTACCAACACACAGCCATGTTATTGGACATGACACAATGGTGTTTAAACAATAATTTCTTTCTGTTTGATAGGTTGTATTATAAACAAATCCAAGTACAGCCATGGGTACCTGC
>NW_028187780.1:385000-462500 GCF_964204655.1 Triturus cristatus
TGTATATATATGTGTATATATATATATGTGTATATATATGTATGTATATATATGTGTATATATATATGTGTATATATATGTGTGTATATGTATATATATGTGTATATATATATGTGTATATATATATGTGTGTGTATATATATATATGTGTGTATATATATGTGTGTGTATATATATGTGTGTATATATATATGTGTGTATATATATATATGTGTATATATATATATGTGTATATATATATGTGTGTATATATATATGTGTATATATATATGTGTATATATATATATGTGTATATATATATATGTGTATATTACCTACTGGCGGTCGCCAGTAGGTAGTTATAGTTAGGACCCTGTTTCCATAGGAAATCCGCAACATTCTATTTTGAATAACTTTGGCGCCGGTCGACGAATCCTCGCGAATTTTTCAAAATAGGTGGGGCGCTACGCTCCGCTCCTACCCTGAAAGTCTCGGGGGGATTCGTCTAGCGGGGGCTGAGAAAAAAGGGGGGTCCCAAAACGCGTTTTCCCCATGCATTTTTCCATAGGACCTTTAGACACAGCTACAGCCCGAACGGCTGAACAGAATTACTTGAAATTTGGCAGAGAGGTAGCCATAAGGTCAAGGAAGTGCCTTTTGTAGGTTTGGTGTAAATCTGTTCAGTATTTCCTGAGAAAATAGCATTTAAAAGCATATATATATGTGGGCGGAGCCTAACCACACATCTCATCCTGAGATCTGATTGGCTGTCAGCACTTCATCCAAGAAGTGTTGGCAGCCATCTTGGGACCAATATACATGATAGCACCTCATTAAAAAGCATTGCAGTTAATAGAAGGTTTTAAGACTTTAGTTACATTATAAATCATTTGTTGATGGTACCATACTCATTTTAGGAATTGTGGTATGTTCTAAGGTGATTTTACCATGTGAAAAAGCCTTCTGCTGGGATATCATGATTGAGAGAAAAATATTTTCTCATGCTTTTACCACAGAGGTTTGGAAGGTGATCTATAGGCTAAACTGAGAGCATATTTTCTGTAAATTCACATTATCTTTCTCAGTCATGTGAGAATGAAGTCTGACATTCTCAGTAAAACATGTACATCCAACAAGGGCAGAGACTGTCAGTTGATTCCTTTGTGTTCTACTGCAGCTTCCCAGAGTGTTCCAAAGAACTACTAGAGCGCTAACAGTCCTACTTATGATAAACGTATGGCACACCTGAAGCCATCTTGCTTGGATTAAAGTGGTAACTCTTAAAACATTTAATTTAAAAAGGAACAAAATGAGGGGGTTCATTTTTCCATAAAAAGTATGATTAGTGCTGCAGAAAGAAAAATTAGGGCACATTTTGAGTGACTTCTCAAATCCTCTTCTATTTCATTAAAAAATTCTGACATGCAGACTGAAACATGCACTTTCAATACCAGCAGCAGTTTTCCCTGGTGAGCAGTAGCTTTACTACAGTGATCTAATGAGCAAAAAGAGTGCTAACATTCTGAATTTATGGCAAATGTGTGACACATCTGAATGCCTTCTTGATGGAATCAAAGTAAAAAACTGAAAGTATTTCCTACTGAGGAGACTGCAGTAAATGAGGAAATTAGGAAACTTCATAACAAATAAGTCTCCCAAGATGGCCACCAGAGACAAAAGAGCCCAAATGAAGCCCAAATATCACCCAGATGTAGCCCAAGTATAGCCCAATGACAGAATGTCCCAGAATGTTCTTAAAAACAACTAGAGCGCTTACTGTCTTCATTATGACAAAAGTATGGCACACCTGAAGCCATCTTGATTGGAATAAACTGGTAACACTTAAAACATTTAATTTAAAAAGGAACACAATGAGGAGGTTCATTTTGCCATAGAAATTATGATTAATGCTGAAGAAAGAAAATGAGGGCACATTTTGAGTGACTTCTCAAATCCTCTTCTATTTCATTAAAAAATTCTGACATGCAGACTGAAACATGCACTTTTAATACCAGGAGCAGACTTCCATGGTGCAGTAGTTTTACTACAGTGATCTAATGAGCAACTAGAGTGCTAACATTCTGAATTTATGGCAAATGTGTGACATATCTGAATACCTTCATGATGGAATCAAAGTAAAAAACTGAAAGCATTTCCTACTGAGGAGACTGCAGTACATGAGGAAATTAGGAAACTTCATAACAAATAAATCTCCCAAGATGGCCACCGGAGACAAAAGAGCCCAAATGTAGCCCAAAATCACCCAGATGTAGCCCAAATATAGCCCAATGACAGAAGTGTGCAAAACACTTATTATTTTGTGTTTTTGCAGTGTTATATAGTGCAGACTTGTCAGGTATTGGAGTGCTTTACATGAGCATTGGTTACATCACACAAGAACAAATTCATTTTGGTTGTAGACATGGGGAGACTAAGTGATTTGACCAGAATCACAGAATGTCGAGCTGAAGCAGAAACTTCAACCTGGTTCCCCAGTTGCAAAGTCTGCAGTTCTGGAAGTAACACCACATCCTCTCCCCTAAGTGCAAAATTTAATCAAGTGGTCAACTGGATAAAAAACATAAAGATAACAAATAATTTAAAAGTGCTTTGTCGCTATTTGAAAACTCAGAAAATATGTCCTTATTTTAGTCTTTTAGAGCACTAACCATAATTTTGATGCCAATAAGACCCTCTCATATATGTAATTTCTAAAGGAAATGCTCTAGGTATTACAGTTTTGATTACATCAAGATGATGTCAGGCGTTCCACACTTTTGTAATAAATATAGAATGTTAGCAATCTAGTTGTTCATTAGGATACTGTTGAGAGGCAGAGGCCAGGGGCACGGACTCTGAAAATTGAAGGCAGGTAGGAGGGTGCAAAGGCAACAATTTAACCACACTGAGCAGGCAGGAAGGGCCGTGGAAGCACAACAGACTATGGAGGGCAGTGGAAAGGGGGGCAGGGGCAACAAACCAACAATACAGGACTTGCAAGAGAGGCTGTTGGAGGGAAGATCTATTACGGGTCAAGGAAGCTAGGGGCGGTCCCCAGATCCCCGGGAGCCACCACAGAACTGAGCAGGAGAGTGAGTCAGGGACAAAAGGGGCACCTTAATTTGAGCCGGGGTGCCTAGGAACGCTTGCTCCAAAAATGAAGAAAACAGACATATGAGACATGGAATTGGAGGCAGAATACAATGGCAGTTTAATGATAAGATGCAACTTCAAAGAAACCGCAGAATAGAGACAAAGTACAAAATACAGAATCCAGATAATCATACAGCTGTCATGATATTCTCTGTATCTCAATTAATGTACTGACAGAGAGAGAGAGAAAACACATCTATAAATGCATCATGAGAAACAAGTTACACCAAGGAAAATGTTACCTAGGAACACTCACGTTTACTCTTAGAGCAAGCATTCCTGCAATTACAATACAAAATCTTTTAAATGCAAAAGTAAAGAGAACAATGGTTAAACATAACATGACATTTCATATAGGTAAAATAGAATAAGATACGCAAAGCAGAGCAAGACATTTTAAGCAAAGGAAGACAAGAGCTCCCAGCTCTTGGGGAAAACCTGCACTGCCTGTTAACCTACATACAGACGGCGAGGTAGTCCGTCGATATCTGTGGGTGCTCCCTTTTTATATCATTTTGTGGGCTCCTTTGCACGCTACATCTACCTACGTATGCTACCCAAAAGCTTCGTCTGCAGATTTTACCAGACATTTCGTCATTTACCCACTTAATGCTGACAATGGACTGGGTGAAAAGGTCAGTCTCTCAGGCCAATCGCTTATCGTAAGTTCCATAGAGCAAGCAGAAAATAATGGGTATTGTACGGGAATTCAATATATTCATGTATAAAATTTCATCAGTTCTCCTAACTTGACGCTCTGCGGTTGCCACTTCCTTAAAAGCGGGAAACCTGCCCAGGAAGCAAGTACCAGTCCAGGATGCAGCCTACTGTATGTCGACAGCTTCAGGGGGATGTTGAACTTTGATACCGAGCACGGAGCACTCGGGTAGGGTGGGGGCTACTAGTTTGGAGCAGAAGGCCTCGCAGACCTGCCTTCAGACTGCTATACACTAAAATTGCAGAGCTATGGTCAATTTAACAAAGAGGCCTACATATTGAACAGAAGGGCCTACACAGGGGTTTTATGCTGGCTGAGTGGTAAGGATGTCTCAGGATAAATATATAGCAACACAGGACCCGCTGGTCAATTTAATACGGCCTACAAATGCAGCTGGCAGGGCAAGGACAAGGGTCTCATACTTCAGGTGTGGACAGAACGGGCCAGGGGGCCCCTGTGATACAAAATCTACCCTCCTTCAAGGCTGTGGCAATGTAATAGACCATTGTGGGCAGAAGGAAGAGGCAATGGTAGTACAACCATACATGCCAACAGACCCGATTCAGCCAGGAAACGTCCAATGTTTTTAAGCTCAAATGGGCTTTATTTGATCTGTCTCCTGTCTACAATATCCTCTTTTTCAATGTAACTCAAAGGGCAAAATCAATACCCCAGTTTTTTTTCAAAATCTCCCTCTTACCAAGTTCAAAATGTTCGCAAGTATGGTACATTGGATCATGGAAGGAAATGGGATAGGGACATGGACTTGGATAACAGAGGACAGGAGGCACATGGAGAGGTGCACCAAACTGACCCTGCAGGGCAGGCATCAGGGTTTGCAGCAGCACAATACACCACACAGGGCATGCAGGACGGGAGTGCAGCACAACAATCCATAGAAAGCAAGAGGGAGGGGACAGGACCATGCACATGGACAACAGAGAACAGAGGGGCAAGAGGCAATGGTAGCTAGCTGACCATAATGGACAGACAGGAGAGAAAGCTGCAGCATAACAGACCATAAAGGGCAGGAGGGACGGATCAGGGGCATTACAATGGAACAGACAAGCCAGGAGGGAGGGAGTAGGGCTGGGGGCAAGGGGGCAGGGCAGGAGCAGCAAGATAGCCATGGAGGTCAGGCAGGATGGGCACTAGAAGCAAGACACACCATGAAGAGCAACAGTGAGACTGTGATGGCATACACACAGACCATGGAGGGAAGGTGGGAGGGGGTCAGGGGCAGCTAACTGACCACACAGGGAAGGTGGGAGGGGCCATGGCAGCACAGAAGACCATGCATGGCAAGTGGGAGGGTTAGTGGCAGCACAATGGCTATGATGGGCAAGAAGGAGGGTGGAGGGGCATGCACAAAGGACGATGGAGGATAGAAGGGAGGGTCAGGACCTGTGCACAGACAAGAAAGTTCAGGGGAAGGGACCTCACAACAGACCACACGGGGCAGGCAGGAGGAGCAGTTGCAGCACAACAGACCAGGGAGGGCAGAAGGGTGTGGCAGTACAATGGACCATGTAGGACAGGAGGAAGAGGATAGGGGCATGGCATGTGGACAGGCAGGGTGGAGGTGGCAGGGACAGGTTACAGTCATCTGACAATGCTAGGCAGGTGGGAGGGGAGTGGCAGCTCAACAGAACACTCAGAGTAGATAGGAGTGGCAGGTCCATGGGACATGGTGGGCAAAAAGGATGGAGCAGGGGCATGCACAAAGACATCGGAGGGCAGGGGGAAGGAGAATAGGGGCAGCAAGCTAAGCACAGAATTTAAGCAGGAGGTCAATGATGGGGCATAGAATTGGGCAATGGAGGGCAGGAGGAGTGGACTGGTACATCATACTAAATTGAGGGCAGTGGCAGCACATCAGACCATGCATGGCAGGAGGGAGGAGGCTAGTCCATGGATTCACACAACAGAGGATAGGGAGGAAGGGGATGGGGCAGCAAGCTAACTGTTCTGAGAAGGCGGGTATTAGGAACTTTATTGTTTTTAAAACATTGTGTCTGTGCGAACTACTTAAAATATGAACAAGTATGCAGCATAATCTCACTTTTATTCAGGAAGAAGAGGACGTTTGTGACTGTGACTCCAGGCTCACTTGGCAGAAACACCCCCTGACCCTCCACCCCCTATCGCAAAATGTAATGCCTGTGAAAAGGGTAGGTGAACACAGTGTTATATAGAACATAGTCCTGAGAGCACGATTGAAAATGAAAACTAGATATAGTGTATGGTATAAACTATGCACCAAAAAGTGTGATATAAGATGAACCGGGCGTGAAATATAATATGCAATACATTGTGCGCAATGACAGATTCATTGGAGAGTGCGAGATAGCACAGGCACTAGCGCGTGCTATGCGATATGCACAGGGCAGTGTTGTGTAACCTAACTAGTCTTTAAAGTTGTAATATAAAATATGTGCTGGGGAGTGTAACGTTGCATATGCACTGTGACAAAGATATGGATCCCAGATTGTAATATGTATGGCATAGCACTGTGCGTTATAACATAGGCATCGAGGAAGGCACGTTAGATGGGGCAATATAACCCGTGCGAAGACAAGTGTGGCATGACATATTCACGGGGTGGTGTTACAGTGCACATGGGCTAGAGAGTGTCATAGCATATGCACTAGCTAGTGGAATACAACACAGAGGTGTGTGGCACTCGTCAGGCAATGGTGGGTGTAACACAGCATTGGGCTCTGTCAGGAGCGCCCTGTGACTCTCAAGTGATGTTCGTCCCCTTTCCAGAGAGTCAAATAAAAAGTATTACACATCCGGATGTGTGTTTTATTAACCGTGAGGGGGGTTTCTTGCATAGTTTTGGTCGAATTTTTGTCGAATCCCCTTTGAATGGCTTGGTGTGCATGTGTATTAAATGTGCCCGTCAATAGCTACCCATGTTTGTATAAATAAACGACAAGGGTGTCTACCGGGATTAGGCACGGTAGGGCATCAGACATGTCAGAGCTTCACTAGTGGTGTAAATACATTCCACGTGGATTCATTGCATGCATAGTCGCCTTTTAATGAATATCACGCAAATCGTCATGGTGATAGGTACGTACGGTTTGTCCAGCATGTCCTAGGTGTGTCTATAAATATATATTTTTTAAAAATAATAAAAAACAGTGGCCGGCCCTGGGGATTGGGGTCAAAAAAATATAATTAGGAGACTGGCCCTGGGGGATGGGGTCATCAGGGCCAATAAATTAGAATAAGAAGGGGAACCAAACAGCCCCCCTTCTTAAAAAACTAAAATAAATAAAAGACTGGCATCGTGCCGTAGGCCATGCCCCCTCCGTGCAGCACTCTGCAAACGCGCCCCCAACAGGCATCTCCAGTATGCGCCAGGGAGCTGCGCTGCAGCCAGGTGTTCTGAGGCCAAGCCCCTTTTTACACCTCTCTGCAACGCAGCTCTGTGGCGCTTACTGGAGGTACCTAGTGGTCTAGTTTGACCCTAGGGACCCTTAGGATTCAAGGGGACTTAATCTCTCAACTTAGAACAGCCACAGGGCGCGTTTACACAGTGGTGAAGGGAGGGACGGGGCCTGAGGTGACGTGTGCAAACACGCACTATGGCACGTTTTAAATTGGGGATATAATTTCCCTTCAATACTGAGGGCCCCTGGGGGCTAACTAGCCCACCAAGTGCTTCCAGTAAGCGCCACTGAGCTGCATTGCAGAGAGGTGGTCCAGGCCGTGCCACTTTTTACACCTCTCTGCAACGCAGCTCTGTGGCACTTACTGGAGGTACCTAGTGGGCTAGTTGGACCCTAGGGACCCTCAGGATTCAAATGAACTTAATCTCCCAACTAAAAATGGACACAGGGCTTGTTTACACAGTGGTAAAGGGAGGGGACGGGGCCTGAGTTAACGTGTGCAAAAACGCCCTGTGGCCTGTTTTAAGAGGTAGTTTTAATCCCCATGCCCTATTATATACTAGGGGCTTACAGAGGAGGTCATGCTAATCACAGGGGGACCCCCAACGCATAATGTTCTCTAGTGTATGTAGGTGTATTCTAAGTGTCTTTTAACATAGCACTGGCTCTAGGACTGGTTAGTCAGACTCAGTTACCACCAGTATCCGTCTGAAAAAGTTGAGGGTACAGGATGATTTTGCAACAAGGCTTCTTTCTGCTCTTCTTTTTGTTCTTTCTGCACGTTATCCTTCTTCCTGCACTTATCTTCGTATTTGAGGACTTCTGTTGCTTCTTTCTGCACTTCTTTTGTTTCTTTCTGTGCATTTTTTCTTCTTTCTTCACATGTCCTATCTCTGTAGGCATAGTTAGAAATTAGCATTTAAAAAACCTTTGAAATTCACAGAAAAAACCATAGGTTTCAGGCACGTTATAGTTAGGAATTAGCATTTAAAAAACCTCAGAAATTCACTGAAAAAACCATAGGTTTCAGGGGTGTTATAGTTAGCTGGACTTTTCACTTGTACAAAACCATTGAAATTCCCCCGTTATAGTTAGTTCAGCTAACTATAACTCGCGCGCCCGCAATGCACTGCTGATGACGTCACATATTACATCACTCATGACATGGTCAGTGACATCACTCATGACATCACTGATGACATCTCAAATGACATCACTGATGACATCACTGATGACATCATCCAGTGAATGTGTGTTTTTCTGAAAATTAAATATGTTTTATATATGTATATCTCAAGGTCGATGGAAGAATAAATGGGTATATAAGTGTCTAAATGGATGATTTGTTTTTGAAAAATTGATTGTGTAACTGACTGATTAAGTGTATCATAGTGAATACATGGCTTAGTGAGTAATGTTTAAATATGTAAATATCTGTATCAGTCTCTCACTTTGTGTATAAGTGGCTGCATGGGTTGGTGAGAAGCTACATGGGTGTCTATATAGGTTATTAGTTGGTTTTTTGAGTATCAGTCTGAGTGTCTGCATGGTTCGGTGGGGGGTATTACGTAGTGCATAGGTGCATGAATGAGTGACTCACTGTATGTGTTGAACACAGCATGTGTGCAGGACTGTATGGGTGGATGAGTGTGTGTATGGGTGTGTTAGTGAGTGAATGACTGTCTCTATAGTGTCTTTATGAGTAACTACATATGTTTTAAACTAGTATATGTGACTATTGGTGTATATATGTGAGTATATGTGAGAGTGAGAGATTGAAAGAGTTCCTGTATGAATAAGTATGTGTTTCTATAAGTGATTGTTTAAAAGACTAAGTATGTGTAAGTTTCCGTAGAAGTAAGTATGGTGGTGTGTGTATAACTGTATATGCAAGTAAATGTATGTTTGATTCTTTATTAGCATGAGTGACTATGTGTGTGAGTAACTCTATGGATGAGTGGCATTGTGTAACAGGATGTATAGGTGTATGAGTACATATGATGAGTGAGTACATGTATGAGTGACTGTATAGGACTGTTGGTGAATGAGTGGATGTGTATGTGGATCTTAGAATTACTGAAGAGGTTGTTGTAACTGGTATTGGTATGTCCATTGTTTTGAAAATTTTAGTCTCTATTTTTGAATGTGTGTATCAAAGGTTATATTAGGGTGAGAGGAGGTCTGCCACTCTATCACAAGGATGATGTCATCAGTGATGTCATCAGTGATGTCATTTGAGATGTCATCAGTGATGTCATGAGTGATGTCACTGACCATGTCATGAGTGATGTAATATGTGACGTCATCAGCAGTGCATTGCGGGCGCGCGAGTTATAGTTAGCTGAACTAACTATAACGGGGGAATTTCAATGGTTTTGTACAAGTGAAAAGTCCAGCTAACTATAACACCCCTGAAACCTATGGTTTTTTCAGTGAATTTCTGAGGTTTTTTAAATGCTAATTCCTAACTATAACGTGCCTGAAACCTATGGTTTTTTCTGTGAATATATATATATGTGTATATATATATATGTGTGTATATATATATGTGTGTATATATATATGTGTGTATATATATATGTGTGTATATATATATGTGTGTATATATATATGTGTGTATATATATATATGTGTGTGTATATATATATGTGTGTGTATATATATATGTGTGTGTATATATATGTGTGTGTATATATATATATGTGTGTATATATATATGTGTGTATATATATATATGTGTGTATATATATATTCAGTGAAAAAACCATAGGTTTCACACACGTTATAGTTAGGAATTAGCATTTAAAAAACCTTAGAAATTCAGTGAAAAAACCATAGGTTTCACACATGTTATAGTTAGCTGGACATTTTACTCGTAAAAAACCAATGAAATTGCCCCGTTATAGTTAGTTCAGCTAACTATAACTCGCGCGCCCGCAATGCACTGCTGATGACGTCACATATTACATCACTCATGACATGGTCAGTGACATCACTCATGACATCACTGATGACATCTCAAATGACATCACTGATGACATCACTGATGACATCATCCTTGTGATAGAGTGGCAGACCTCCTCTCAGCTTAATATAAGCTTTGATACACACATTCAAAAAAAGAGACTAAAAATTTCAAAACAATGGACATACCAATACCAGTTACAACAACCTCTTCAGTAATTCAAAGATCCACATACACATCCACTCATTCACCAACAGTCCTACACAGTCACTCATACATGTACTCACTCATCATATGTACTCATACATCTATACATCCTTTTACACAATGCCACTCATCCATAGAGTTACTCACACACATAGTCACTCATGCTAAAAAAGAATAAAACATACATTTACTTGCATATACAGTAATACACACACCACCATACTTACTTCTACGGAAACTTACACATACTTAGTCTTTTAAACAATCACTTATAGAAACACATACTTATTCATACAGGAACTCTTTCAATCTCTCCCTCTCATATATACTCACATATATACACCAATACTCACATATACTAGTTTAAAACATATGTAGTTACTCCTGAAGACACTATTGAGACAGTCATTCACTCACTAACACACCCATACACACACTCATCCACCCATACAGTCCTGCACACATGCTGTCTTCAACACATACAAACAGTGAGTCACTCATTCATGCATCTATGCACTACGTAATACCCCCCACCGTACCATGCAGACACTCAGACTGATACTCAAAAAACCAACTAATAACCTATATAGACACCCATGTATCTACTCACCAACCCATGCAGCCACTTATACACAAAGTGAGAGACTGATACAGATATTTACATATTTAAACATTACTCACTAAGCCATGTATTCACTAAGATACACTTAATCAGTCAGTTATACAATCAATTTTTCAAAAAAAAAGCATCCATTTAGACACTTATATACCCATTTATTCTTCCATTGACCTTGAGATATACATAAATATAAAACATATGTAATTTTCAGAAAAACACACATTCTCTGGATGATGTCATCAGTGATGTCATCAGTGATGTCATTTGAGATGTCATCAGTGATGTCATGAGTGATGTCACTGACCATGTCATGAGTGATGTAATATGTGACGTCATCAGCAGTGCATTGCGGGCGCGCGAGTTATAGTTAGCTGAACTAACTATAACGGGGCAATTTCATTGGTTTTTTACGAGTAAAATGTCCAGCTAACTATAACATGTGTGAAACCTATGGTTTTTTCACTGAATTTCTAAGGTTTTTTAAATGCTAATTCCTAACTATAACGTGTGTGAAACCTATGGTTTTTTCACTGAATTTCTAAGGTTTTTTAAATGCTAATTCCTAACTATAACGTGTGTGAAACCTATGGTTTTTTCAGTGAATTTCTAAGGTTTTTTAAATGCTAATTCCTAACTATAACGTGTGTGAAACCCATGTTTTTTTCAGTGAATTTGCAAGGTTTTTTAAATGCTATTTTTTGTTTTTTTTCTTCATTTTTTTCAAACATATTTTTAATTTAATTTTTTACCTTTTATAAAGACTATGTTTATTTTTTTAAAATCATTAAATATTTATTTTATATAAATTTTTTTAAATAAACAAGTGACATTTATTTCCAGATTTTTTTTTTTTTTTTTTTTTTTTTTATAGTACGCGTACCGTAAGCTCACGGTAAGCGTACGGTTTACGCACCGTTCGTAATCTATCTACGCTGCTTGCGTATAGTTACGTACTTTGCGTAGCGCGCGTACTGCGCGTGGGACGCGTGCGCGCTTACGCAACACGCGCACGTTACGCGGAAGTGCCGGGAAATGACTGTTATGCGCATGCGCGCAAGCGCGTGTCTTTTTTACGCGCACGCGTACTTTTTGCCGTAAGCGTACCGTAAGCGTACCGTAAGCGTACGGTAGGTCATGTGATCTTGAAACACAACTTTTGATTGGTTGAAACTACTTTCAGTTCTAGAACTCTCCTACACCACACCCATTCCCCTCATTTCTGCTTGTGATCCCTTGGGAGAAGGAGCTGGTTTGTCTTTGGGATACGATGGCAGAACAGCAGAGCTCTTCTGAGAGTGAGGCTAGCACCAGCAGCACTGTCTTGAGGCAGAGAGCGAGGAAAGTAAAACCTTCTTATGTTTGGGATTATTTTACTTTTCCAGAAGGCCAGCAAAAGGTGAATGCACCCTTAGTTACTTGCAAGCTGTGTAAGCGTGTACTTTCTAGAGGTAATCCTGACAGGAAGTATTCCTTTGGGAATCACACCATGATGAGGCACCTCAAGGATGTACACAAAAGGACACATGCTCAACTTTTTGGAGGTAACTCTTCAGAAAGACGAGCCAGTACATCCACAGCAGCTCAGCCTGGACCATCACCTGCAGAGCTTACTCCTTCTTCTGCAGCTCAGGTGAGCCCTTCATCTGTGGGGGGAGAATCTCCTTTTGCTGGCCCTCTGGAAATGAACCCTCGATTTCGGAAGGTTGATATTCATTGCACATTTTGTAAAGCTCTAATTTGTTATAGGGAGACCAGTGTTTCCCTAGTGAATAACAAAATAGATCAGCACATTTGTAGCTTTGAATGATTTTCCCATGGTTCCTTTCCTCTGTCCCTGCATGAACACAACGGTTCTTTTAAGAGCCAACCTTATCTTTCATCTTTTTTTTACATTTTTTTTAAAAAACTTTTTTTTTTTTTTTTACCGTACGCGTACGGTAAGCGTACCTTTTTTTTTATTTTTTAAAAAAAACACTAAAAATCATTTTTCACATTACAAGGTCCTTGAAAGACTACAATTATTACTATTGACTTACCATACTCACTGAAAAAAATATTTATTCATTTGTTTTTTTAAAAAATAGTTTTTAAAATGGTTGTAGTTTACGAAAATTTTCTATATCGATCTGAAAAAAAAGAAAAAAGTATTAATATTTTTAAAACATTTTATAATACAGTACACATATTTACATTTTTTTCCAAAAAATATTTTTGCCTTATTTTTGCTGTTTTCAGAATATATTGCATTTCACTATAAATTGTGAAAGCAATTGCATTCATCATTTTACAGCGGGCAAAAAAAAATAACAATCTCAAAGATTGTATTAAAAAAGCCCAGAATCTCTTCTCACTTAAACTTATCATTACAGAAATGCATATTATTCTTAAAAAATATCATCTAAAAACAATACTTTTTTCTTTAAAATACCGTCTGATATTTTTGTTTCAGGAGTATAATCACAATATTATATCTCAAATAACTCCAAAATACATCTGATTTTATTTCCTTTAGGCCAAATTGTATTTTTTTTTTTCCCTGGAATAAATTTCCAAGGGAAAACCATTAAAATTCTAAAGTTTAATCTGTCCAGATCTCACCGATTCTCTGTAACATTTTGGTTCACAAAAATTTTTTGAATTATTTATTTAGTCCACAATAGAATTGCTTACTTTTCCACATGGCCAAATAGTAATTTTTTAAATCATTTTTGTAAAAATTTCCAATGGCAGTCCAATAGCATTCCAAAATTTAAAATGTGCAGAAGTTACCGTTTATCTCTAAATTATTGGTTTTTCAAAATTGCATGAAAAATTTAAAAAGTCCACATTACAATTGGTTATCTTTCCTTTAGGCCAAATGATAATTTTAAAAAATATTTTTTCTACAAAATTGCAATGGTAATCCAGTAAAATGGTAAAATTATTTTGTCCACATCTTGCCAAGTCTCTCTAAAATTTAGGTTTCAGAAAGATTAGATAGGAATTTGCTAAATCAAAAGGCAAACGTTGTTTGAAAATCAATTGGGAATCATTACACAGTGTCCAGCCTTTTTCACATTTAAGATAAACTGTGTAATGTCCAGAAGTAACAGTAGGTCCATCATGGAAAATTATTGCAACAGTTACAAAAGTTTTTCCTGAAATTGATAATTGCTGTCCTGTAAACTTCTTTATTAAAGTATCCAATTTTGAACCATCAGCTCTACATCGTTGCATCATTAAAATTACATACTGTCCGTATTCCCTTAAAATTAATGTTGAAAACATGTCAGAATTACACTCACCACATTTCATGCTATGATTAGCATCTTTAACTAATTTTGCAAAAGTGACTGTTTTACTCTCTGGCAATGTCAAATAAATAAACCTTTCATTATCAACAATAGAGCCACATATATTATAACAATTTTCACAACTATGTTCCCATTTATAAGAGAGACCAAAAAAAATGTCAATGGGAACTCCTTCTTCTTCCACTACCTGAAGAAAAAACAACAAGAATTCCTGTGCGTCTTGCTGTACATTTTGAGAAAACTGTGTTCGTCCTGAACATACATCTAAAAGTTTTCTAATGTCAGTAGCACTTTCTATTTGAGTTTTATCTTTACTCAGCTTTTGAAAAAGGAGACTGAGCTCTGAACAGAATCTTTTTCCCTCATTTACTATTATCTGCTCTTGCAAACTTTCCAGATAAAATACAACATTCAGCACTACATTAGCGTAGCAGTTGACACCAGAGCTATTTTCAAAATGACATCCTACAACCTGTTCTTCATTTTCCTTATTCTTTTTGCTTGCAATTACATCACTCCTCTTTTTTTTCCTCTTCTCTACATCTTCATTACAGATATTCTCATTTCTCCTTTTACGAGAAACTACACGTTTCTCCAACACAGGATACTGACCTAAATGAGGAGCATAGGTTCTTCTTAATCTATTATACTCCTTTACACAGTTTGTATCAGCACTAACTTTTGAATCATCAAAGTCAATCATGAATAAACCTGATAATGTTTTGACTCGTGACAAAGCTACATATGCCATACCTTCTTTGAACACAGTTGAACCAATGTTCACAAATGCACAATCTACAGTCAATCCTTGAGACTTGTGGATAGTTACAGCATATGCTAGTGAAAACGGAAACTGCTTCCTACGTACATATAAGTCTTTCACAAGCATGAAACGAACTGAACAACGACAAATGTCTTTAACTTCCTCTATCTGATCAAATTTTATTTTCAAACATTCAATTCCATCTTTTTTCTGATAATTAATAAAACCCACAACTCTTCCCATCGCTCCATTCACTAAGCCTTTTTCAACATCCAAATTTCTCCTTAAAAACACTCTACAGTTCATGCAAACATATAGATTTTTTTCTAATCCTGCTGTTTTGGAGATATTCTTCTCTAGTGAGTCCAATTTATTTTTCAGTTTGCCTGTTACTGTGACAGTAATTCTTCCATCCTCAATTTTGTCCACTGCTTCCAATTTCATGATGTCTTCATTTTCCAATTTCAAAAGCTCCTCATTAAATATTGAGCATTCACGTAGAGTTGGCATTAAGCAGATGACACTTTTGTTTTCTGCAATATTCTTGTATATTTTCTCTGCAACTATTTCTTCCTTTGGAAATAAGTTATGTAGCAGCCGACTCTGTAATGCTTTTTTGCCAACTTCTGTGAGTAGTCCAATTCTGATATCTTTCAGAATACTTCCATATTCTTCATCGTTTGCTTGCCTCATATTAGTTGTAAGTTCCTTGTACTCAAAGAAGGACCAAATATTTGTATTTCCAATGCTTCCCAATGACTTCTTCGTGTCTTCATGTGTCACAGTATTAAACACTGGTTGTCCTTTAACTGGAGTAAGTTGCAAAAGATCCCCAAAAACTATGACGTGTTTTCCACCAAATAACACGTCATAGTCTGTCTTCAAAATTTGCTGCATTCTTAAATGCACAAAGGCAAGCATTAAGTTTGATACCATGCTCACCTCATCAATAATGAGAACTTGCATCTTCTTCAATACTCTTGACACTTCTAAGGATGCTTCTCCAGTTAGCTTGTTGAATTGTATTTTGTTCTCATGCTCCACTGGTAACATTAGCAAACGATGTAAGGTGATTCCTTTTATGTTATATGCTGCTAACCCAGTTGGAGCAGTAACCACACAAGACAAAGTAGAATCCGTTTTTTGCTTTAGGTAGCTTCTGATGACTTTAATTAGGAAACTTTTTCCAGTGCCAGCTTGTCCGCTTACATACATCCTGATTGGATGAAATGATGTGCATGAGCACTCTTTTTTGATATGTAGAAATCCGTGATCAATTTTGTTTTTGATCTCTTCATAAATTTGTTGCTGCTCTTGATTCAGTTGTCTTTCCAAATTTTCTAAGTCTATAAATTCTTCTTGAGCTTGATTCATAGCCGTTTCCACTTCATTCATGGCTATTGATGCTTCATTTTCAACGATTGGTTGTCCTAGGGGATCTTGACTGTATGTTCCTGAACTTTGGCTGTCCTGAGAACTGTCTCTAGCTATTTCTGCTGCAATTGTAGTTTCCTGTTCAATTTCTTCATTTAACATTTGTAGATAAGTTGAGAATGTACTGCATTGTATGCTGTCTTTGCAAGCATTAAAAGAATCTTCATAGCTCTGGAATTCTCCCAGTAGTTCATCCTCTGTACGCCATGGTTTAAACAACTGTAAAAGAGCCAAGTAGTAAAATTCTTTCTTGTCGGTAGTGTCGCAACTCAGCTTCCGGTGATTTATCAAACTTCCTTTGGTTTGCTTCACCAAACATCCTTCTTCACCAACAACTTTATATTTTCCACTGTTGATGTCTTCTGCAGCTTTCCGTGAATAAATGTAGTTCTGCAGCACTTCATAGAGACACATGTTCTCCAGATGATGACTTCTCTTGGGATAATATGTGTCCAACATGTTTGTTTTCAATATGTCTGTACTTTCTGGGTCATTCTCGGCCAAATATTCAATTTCTCCAACAGATTTCAGTACCCGATTTCTCATTGCTGCAAGGCCTAAACTTGCCCAAATTATTCTTCTTGACTTCGAGTAGAGACTTGCAGAAGATAACCTATCTGAACATTCGTAGGATCCAATTTCTCGATGCGATAACATCTTCAAACTAAAACTGTACAGCTTCTTACTGACAGTCTTCTCGTGAGAAATCTCTTCCCACATTTCCTTCAATTCTGTTTTTTCTGATTTCGTAATGTAAGACGTTACATATCGAGCAACAGCAATGGAATTGTCAGCAACATACTGTATATCCATGTTAGCGTTCCACATGGATAAAATGACTGGGTTGTAGTCATTTATATTTTTTGATTCTTCTTTTCTTTTAAGGTTGTAGGTATTCTTAGGTGATTTTCTTGTGATAGTATGTCTCACAGCTGACATAAAACTGTTGACTCTTCCATTTGTAAGAACAGGTCTAGGAAATCCAAATCGACATTTAGTGTAGTATTTTTCTTTGCTCTTGTATTTCCGTCGACAGTATTTTCCACACCGATGACTTTGGAAACGTAGAACTTGCTCCTTTAACTTGTTCTCTTCTGTGTTTTTAGGTATAGCACATGTTGCATATTCTTCAATGTAAGATAACACTGCTTCATCAGTATCTGTTCCAAACTTTGGGGCATCCTTGATCCACAGCAGCATATGAATATGAGGAGCACCTCTTGCCTGGTACTCTTTTCTCCAAAAGAAATCCACTACTTCTCCAAGTGGTGGATTTTTTTTATTGCAGATGAAGGACATCATAGCCTCAAATCTATGATTGAAATATCTGCAAACATTAACCGGATCCAATGAGCACAGTTCTCCTGCTGTCTTGTATTCGATGTTTTCAATGTTTGAATTGGCCTCTCGTAGAAAATCCAGTAAATCATCCCAAGCGTACTCGGCGCAGCTTAGGGTAAGGAACCATGTTGGTGTTCCTAAGTTGCGTAACATGCATTTTAGTTCACCATGGCGTCGGTACCAATATTCATTTGTCCCACGCTGACAAGCCATCAGATTGATCAGTTGTGTTTCCAAATGATCATCTCGGTGCTGCACTTTCTCCATAAAATCCTTAGCAGACACATTTTGTAAATGTACTCCACTTTTTAAAATGTGATTTACTGCATAAGACAGTGCAGACAAGTCGCTTTCAAATAAAAGATGGAACAAATAAGGGATACTTTGTCGAAATCTGGGATCTTCAGCATATAGTCTTGTAGTCCGATACTCAGAAGCTGGAATCTGTTCCGGACGTTCATCGTATCGTCCTCCTTTTCCTTTAGGAAACAGCTGGGGAAAACATCGAGCTTCCAAGCTCTCCTCCCATACACTCACAGGATTTCCTTTTGCTTTCTTCATCTGAAAGAGATCAATATTGTCTCCCATAACTTCTTTCGAATGGAGAGGATGTATGCTAAAATGTTCATAAATTTCTTCTTCCTTTGACTTGTCCACTTTTTCAATTTGTCCAGTTGGTGTTTCTGTGTCTCCTTGTAAATCTTCTTCTTCTTCTTCTTCTTCTATATAAATTGATTCATACCATTTGTTATTTTTTTTCAAATACAAATTTGCTCTTTGTACTTTCCGCACATCTACCAGCTCCTGCCAAATCTTCTTATTCTTTGTAGGGACACCATTAACCAGAATAATTAATGGTTCAGTTTCCAAAGTATCTGCATCAATAGTTTCCATATTTTTTTTCAAATCCAAGGGCAAATACACCACTCTACCTTTTAAACCTCTCAGTAAATCTGAAGGAGGTAATTTACCAGTTTTGGGCTCCATACGTACTATGGTCTGGAACGGATGAACACATTGAATGAGTATAGACTCATATGTATTTAATTCAGAAAGTTCAGCAGGAATAGCATCCAATTCTAAATTATTATGTACAGCTCTGGTCGGCATTCTATTTTCCTCTAACTTGTTGTAGCAGTATTTGCAAATACGCTGATCTTCACCCAATTCAAAACAATTTTCAAGAAATATATATGTGGCAAAATCCATCCACTTATAATTATCTTCATTTTCACTCTTTCTGTAGAGATCAACATTCCTAGTTTGTTTTCTATAATGAGTTCTGCGGCAACAAATACAAGTAACATTTGGTCTTTCATTAGAGACTATTGCAAATTTTGTTATGTGATCATTAAATGTGTTACTTACAGAGGGTTCTACATTCTCTTCCACTTCTGCCTCATTTATTGTGTCCTTCTCTGCACTGTTTTGTTCAGGACCAAAGTAACAAAACTGAATTTCATCAACAACCTTCTCTACATCTGATACCGTTCCTCGGAACAGAGCCCTATTCAATTCATTTAACTTTATTGCTGGACTTTTGGCAAAATACAACCGTCTCACAAACTTTCTCATTTCAGTATGATGAACAGCCAGCATCCCAAAATGATGAAAAACACTATTGCACACTTTTCTAGATAGACAAGCAAGAGAATGACCCTGCAAACCAGTATTCTCTCTCACTCTGCATGGATCCAGACTTTGAAGCACCTTAATCTTCTGTTTTACACTTTTTTTACTATATTCTCTTAGAAACTCTCGAAATCTGTCAATAGATTCCTGACACACAGTGCAAATACTACTACAATTCCAAGTGTACACTGGGGCTTTAGGACGTCTCCCCATTGCCTCATCTGCCATCACTTGTACCTCATCTCTTGGAACCATTATCTCCTTCTCCATTATGCAACCATTTTTTACTTCGTATGAACGACCTCTGGTGTCAACTGCATGCAGCAAACTATTACTTTGAAAATAGCTTTCTTCATTAAAAAAAGGTTCACTACTTGAACTATGCATCCACTTTCCTAAAAACACTTTACAAAAGTTTGTTCTGTTCACTACTCTTTTGCTTTTGCTTTGTGATTTCAGTACATTAACCATTTTATCTAATGTACGCATCCTATTCAAAATTAATATGAATAGTTTCCTTTTTAATTCTAATGCCTTTGCTGCAATGGCTTCAATTTCTTTTTTTCTCTTATAAAACTTAGCCTTTTGCTTATATTTCTTTATATCCTTTATCAAATTGGACATAACTCTTCTCTGAAACATTTTTCTACGTATCTCTTTAAATGCTGTTTTTCTGTTTATGTTAAACTTTTCAATTGCAGAAGGTATATTTGCATTAACTAAATCCTCAATTTTTTGCTGTTCTGTAGGTTTTGTTACATTTTTCCGAGAACAGACATTTTGTACATTTTTGTTTGTTTTCAATATTTTGTTTAGGAATTGTCTTTTTTGCTTACCAGAAGATTTTTTCTTTTTCCCAACATCAGCATCTTCTACTAACTTTGGTCCTCCAGTTGTCCTCAAATATAGTTTTTTTTTTAGCGTTTTTTGAACTCGAGATTTTGTAGGCATCTTAAATTTTGTTCACTGTTCTTCAGCAATACCTGAAAAAAACTAAAAAAAAAATCCTTTATTGTATTTAAATATATTACTACATTTCTTTTCACAATAGTCACAAAACGAAATTTCTTTGCCATTTTCAATGCACACAAACTGCTCTTTTTTTAAAATTTATTTAAATGCACATGTCCAAGCTTTTTTTTTTTTTCAGATCACCACCGTGTGTATTCTCTGTGACTGCCTACACTCCAGCAGGGGCCACCAGCCTTAGTGATGCTGAATATATTTGCATTACAGACTTAAACCTGAAAACCCCACTCGCTTCTAATTACTGTGCATGACTATACATGGCAAGCACATGGGTGTGTGCTAAGCCTCTGCTTCTTCCCCCAAAAATTCGCTCCTCTTTTCCATCTACTGCAACTGTGAAATCACCAGAGCAAGACGCAATAAATTTCTGCCTATAATTCTTCTATGCACACAGACTCATGTTTTCACATTAGTGCCAAAACGAAATTTCTTTGCCAATTTGAAAGCACACTTACTGCTCTTTTTTTTTCGGGCCAAGTGAAAATCTCTTTTTACACTTTGAAATCACTTTTACAGACTGACACATTCTGAAACCTTTTTTTTAAATTTATTTAAATGCACATGTCCAAGCTGTTTTTTTTTCAGACCACCACCGTGTGTATTCTCTGTGACTGCCTACACTCCAGCAGGGGCAACCAGCCTTAGTGATGCTGAATGTATTTGCATTACAGACTTAAACCTGAAAACCCCACTCGCTTCTAATTACTGTGCATGACTATACATGGCAAGCACATGGGTGTGTGCTAAGCCTCTGCTTCTTCCCCCAAAAATTCGCTCCTCTTTTCCATCTACTGCAACTGTGAAATCACCAGAGCAAGACGCAATAAATTTCTGCCTATAATTCTTCTATGCACACAGAGTCATGTTTTCACATTAGTGCCAAAACGAAATTTCTTTGCCAATTTGAAAGCACACTTATTGCTCTTTTTTTTTTGGGCCAAGTGAAAATCTCTTTTTACACTTTGAAATCATTTTTACAGACTGACACATTCTGAAACCTTTTTTTTTAATTTATTTAAATGCACATGTCCAAGCTGTTTTTTTTTCAGACCACCACCGTGTGTATTCTCTGTGACTGCCTACACTCCAGCAGGGGCAACCAGCCTTAGTGATGCTGAATGTATTTGCATTACAGACTTAAACCTGAAAACCCCACTCGCTTCTAATTACTGTGCATGACTATACATGGCAAGCACATGGGTGTGTGCTAAGCCTCTGCTTCTTCCCCCAAAAATTCGCTCCTCTTTTCCATCTACTGCAACTGTGAAATCACCAGAGCAAGACGCAATAAATTTCTGCCTATAATTCTTCTATGCACACAGAGTCATGTTTTCACATTAGTGCCAAAACGAAATTTCTTTGCCAATTTGAAAGCACACTTACTGCTCTTTTTTTTTCGGGCCAAGTGAAAATCTCTTTTTACACTTTGAAATCACTTTTACAGACTGACACATTCTGAAACCTTTTTTTTAAATTTATTTAAATGCACATGTCCAAGCTGTTTTTTTTTCAGACCACCACCGTGTGTATTCTCTGTGACTGCCTACACTCCAGCAGGGGCAACCAGCCTTAGTGATGCTGAATGTATTTGCATTACAGACTTAAACCTGAAAACCCCACTCGCTTCTAATTACTGTGCATGACTATACATGGCAAGCACATGGGTGTGTGCTAAGCCTCTGCTTCTTCCCCCAAAAATTCGCTCCTCTTTTCCATCTACTGCAACTGTGAAATCACCAGAGCAAGACGCAATAAATTTCTGCCTATAATTCTTCTATGCACACAGAGTCATGTTTTCACATTAGTGCCAAAACGAAATTTCTTTGCCAATTTGAAAGCACACTTACTGCTCTTTTTTTTTCGGGCCAAGTGAAAATCTCTTTTTACACTTTGAAATCACTTTTACAGACTGACACATTCTGAAACCTTTTTTTTAAATTTATTTAAATGCACATGTCCAAGCTGTTTTTTTTTCAGACCACCACCGTGTGTATTCTCTGTGACTGCCTACACTCCAGCAGGGGCAACCAGCCTTAGTGATGCTGAATGTATTTCCATTACAGACTTAAACCTGAAAACCCCACTCGCTTCTAATTACTGTGCATGACTATACATGGCAAGCACATGGGTGTGTGCTAAGCCTCTGCTTCTTCCCCCAAAAATTCGCTCCTCTTTTCCATCTACTGCAACTGTGAAATCACCAGAGCAAGACGCAATAAATTTCTGCCTATAATTCTTCTATGCACACAGAGTCATGTTTTCACATAAGTGCCAAAACGAAATTTCTTTGCCAATTTGAAAGCACACTTACTGCTCTTTTTTTTTCGGGCCAAGTGAAAATCTCTTTTTACACTTTGAAATCACTTTTACAGACTGACACATTCTGAAACCTTTCTTTTAAATTTATTTAAATGCACATGTCCAAGCTGTTTTTTTTTCAGACCACCACCGTGTGTATTCTCTGTGACTGCCTACACTCCAGCAGGGGCAACCAGCCTTAGTGATGCTGAATGTATTTGCATTACAGACTTAAACCTGAAAACCCCACTCGCTTCTAATTACTGTGCATGACTATACATGGCAAGCACATGGGTGTGTGCTAAGCCTCTGCTTCTTCCCCCAAAAATTCGCTCCTCTTTTCCATCTACTGCAACTGTGAAATCACCAGAGCAAGACGCAATACATTTCTGCCTATAATTCTTCTATGCACACAGAGTCATGTTTTCACATAAGTGCCAAAACGAAATTTCTTTGCCAATTTGAAAGCACACTTACTGCTCTTTTTTTTTTGGGCCAAGTAAAAATCTCTTTTTACACTTTGAAATCACTTTTACAGACTGACACATTCTGAAACCTTTTTTTTAAATTTATTTAAATGCACATGTCCAAGCTGTTTTTTTATCAGACCACCACCGTGTGTATTCTCTGTGACTGCCTACACTCCAGCAGGGGCAACCAGCCTTAGTGATGCTGAATGTATTTGCATTACAGACTTAAACCTGAAAACCCCACTCGCTTCTAATTACTGTGCATCACTATACATGGCAAGCACATGGGTGTGTGCTAAGCCTCTGCTTCTTCCCCCAAAAATTCGCTCCTCTTTTCCATCTACTGCAACTGTGAAATCACCAGAGCAAGACGCAATAAATTTCTGCCTATAATTCTTCTATGCACACAGAGTCTAGTTTTCACATAAGTGCCAAAACGAAATTTCTTTGCCAATTTGAAAGCACACTTACTGCTCTTTTTTTTTCGGGCCAAGTGAAAATCTCTTTTTACACTTTGAAATCACTTTTACAGACTGACACATTCTGAAACCTTTTTTTTTAATTTATTTAAATGCACATGTCCAAGCTGTTTTTTTTTCAGACCACCACCGTGTGTATTCTCTGTGACTGCCTACACTCCAGCAGGGGCAACCAGCCTTAGTGATGCTGAATGTATTTGCATTACAGACTTAAACCTGAAAACCCCACTCGCTTCTAATTACTGTGCATGACTATACATGGCAAGCACATGGGTGTGTGCTAAGCCTCTGCTTCTTCCCCCAAAAATTCGCTCCTCTTTTCCATCTACTGCAACTGTGAAATCACCAGAGCAAGACGCAATAAATTTCTGCCTATAATTCTTCTATGCACACAGAGTCATGTTTTCACATAAGTGCCAAAACGAAATTTCTTTGCCAATTTGAAAGCACACTTACTGCTCTTTTTTTTTCGGGCCAAGTGAAAATCTCTTTTTACACTTTGAAATCACTTTTACAGACTGACACATTCTGAAACCTTTTTTTTTAAATTTATTTAAATGCACATGTCCAAGCTGTTTTTTTATCAGACCACCACCGTGTGTATTCTCTGTGACTGCCTACACTCCAGCAGGGGCAACCAGCCTTAGTGATGCTGAATGTATTTGCATTACAGACTTAAACCTGAAAACCCCACTCGCTTCTAAATACTGTGCATGACTATACATGGCAAGCACATGGGTGTGTGCTAAGCCTCTGCTTCTTCCCCCAAAAATTCGCTCCTCTTTTCCATCTACTGCAACTGTGAAATCACCAGAGCAAGACGCAATAAATTTCTGCCTATAATTCTTCTATGCACACAGAGTCTAGTTTTCACATAAGTGCCAAAACGAAATTTCTTTGCCAATTTGAAAGCACACTTACTGCTCTTTTTTTTTCGGGCCAAGTGAAAATCTCTTTTTACACTTTGAAATCACTTTTACAGACTGACACATTCTGAAACCTTTTTTTTTAATTTATTTAAATGCACATGTCCAAGCTGTTTTTTTTTCAGACCACCACCGTGTGTATTCTCTGTGACTGCCTACACTCCAGCAGGGGCAACCAGCCTTAGTGATGCTGAATGTATTTGCATTACAGACTTAAACCTGAAAACCCCACTCGCTTCTAATTACTGTGCATGACTATACATGGCAAGCACATGGGTGTGTGCTAAGCCTCTGCTTCTTCCCCCAAAAATTCGCTCCTCTTTTCCATCTACTGCAACTGTGAAATCACCAGAGCAAGACGCAATAAATTTCTGCCTATAATTCTTCTATGCACACAGAGTCATGTTTTCACATAAGTGCCAAAACGAAATTTCTTTGCCAATTTGAAAGCACACTTACTGCTCTTTTTTTTTCGGGCCAAGTGAAAATCTCTTTTTACACTTTGAAATCACTTTTACAGACTGACACATTCTGAAACCTTTTTTTTAAAATTTATTTAAATGCACATGTCCAAGCTGTTTTTTTATCAGACCACCACCGTGTGTATTCTCTGTGACTGCCTACACTCCAGCAGGGGCAACCAGCCTTAGTGATGCTGAATGTATTTGCATTACAGACTTAAACCTGAAAACCCCACTCGCTTCTAAATACTGTGCATGACTATACATGGCAAGCACATGGGTGTGTGCTAAGCCTCTGCTTCTTCCCCCAAAAATTCGCTCCTCTTTTCCATCTACTGCAACTGTGAAATCACCAGAGCAAGACGCAATAAATTTCTGCCTATAATTCTTCTATGCACACAGAGTCATGTTTTCACATAAGTGCCAAAACGAAATTTCTTTGCCAATTTGAAAGCACACTTACTGCTCTTTTTTTTCGGGCCAAGTGAAAATCTCTTTTTACACTTTGAAATCACTTTTACAGACTGACACATTCTGAAACCTTTTTTTTAAAATTTATTTAAATGCACATGTCCAAGCTGTTTTTTTATCAGACCACCACCGTGTGTATTCTCTGTGACTGCCTACACTCCAGCAGGGGCAACCAGCCTTAGTGATGCTGAATGTATTTCCATTACAGACTTAAACCTGAAAACCCCACTCGCTTCTAAATACTGTGCATCACTATACATGGCAAGCACATGGGTGTGTGCTAAGCCTCTGCTTCTTCCCCCAAAAATTCGCTCCTCTTTTCCATCTACTGCAACTGTGAAATCACCAGAGCAAGACGCAATAAATTTCTGCCTATAATTCTTCTATGCACACAGAGTCATGTTTTCACATAAGTGCCAAAACGAAATTTCTTTGCCAATTTGAAAGCACACTTACTGCTCTTTTTTTTTCGGGCCAAGTGAAAATCTCTTTTTACACTTTGAAATCACTTTTACAGACTGACACATTCTGAAACCTTTTTTTTTAAATTTATTTAAATGCACATGTCCAAGCTGTTTTTTTATCAGACCACCACCGTGTGTATTCTCTGTGACTGCCTACACTCCAGCAGGGGCAACCAGCCTTAGTGATGCTGAATGTATTTGCATTACAGACTTAAACCTGAAAACCCCACTCGCTTCTAAATACTGTGCATGACTATACATGGCAAGCACATGGGTGTGTGCTAAGCCTCTGCTTCTTCCCCCAAAAATTCGCTCCTCTTTTCCATCTACTGCAACTGTGAAATCACCAGAGCAAGACGCAATAAATTTCTGCCTATAATTCTTCTATGCACACAGAGTCATGTTTTCACATAAGTGCCAAAACGAAATTTCTTTGCCAATTTGAAAGCACACTTACTGCTCTTTTTTTTTCGGGCCAAGTGAAAATCTCTTTTTACACTTTGAAATCACTTTTACAGACTGACACATTCTGAAACCTTTTTTTTTAAATTTATTTAAATGCACATGTCCAAGCTGTTTTTTTATCAGACCACCACCGTGTGTATTCTCTGTGACTGCCTACACTCCAGCAGGGGCAACCAGCCTTAGTGATGCTGAATGTATTTGCATTACAGACTTAAACCTGAAAACCCCACTCGCTTCTAAATACTGTGCATGACTATACATGGCAAGCACATGGGTGTGTGCTAAGCCTCTGCTTCTTCCCCCAAAAATTCGCTCCTCTTTTCCATCTACTGCAACTGTGAAATCACCAGAGCAAGACGCAATAAATTTCTGCCTATAATTCTTCTATGCACACAGAGTCATGTTTTCACATAAGTGCCAAAACGAAATTTCTTTGCCAATTTGAAAGCACACTTACTGCTCTTTTTTTTTCGGGCCAAGTGAAAATCTCTTTTTACACTTTGAAATCACTTTTACAGACTGACACATTCTGAAACCTTTTTTTTTAAATTTATTTAAATGCACATGTCCAAGCTGTTTTTTTATCAGACCACCACCGTGTGTATTCTCTGTGACTGCCTACACTCCAGCAGGGGCAACCAGCCTTAGTGATGCTGAATGTATTTCCATTACAGACTTAAACCTGAAAACCCCACTCGCTTCTAAATACTGTGCATCACTATACATGGCAAGCACATGGGTGTGTGCTAAGCCTCTGCTTCTTCCCCCAAAAATTCGCTCCTCTTTTCCATCTACTGCAACTGTGAAATCACCAGAGCAAGACGCAATAAATTTCTGCCTATAATTCTTCTATGCACACAGAGTCATGTTTTCACATAAGTGCCAAAACGAAATTTCTTTGCCAATTTGAAAGCACACTTACTGCTCTTTTTTTTTCGGGCCAAGTGAAAATCTCTTTTTACACTTTGAAATCACTTTTACAGACTGACACATTCTGAAACCTTTTTTTTAAATTTATTTAAATGCACATGTCCAAGCTGTTTTTTTTTCAGACCACCACCGTGTGTATTCTCTGTGACTGCCTACACTCCAGCAGGGGCAACCAGCCTTAGTGATGCTGAATGTATTTGGATTACAGACTTAAACCTGAAAACCCCACTCGCTTCTAATTACTGTGCATGACTATACATGGCAAGCACATGGGTGTGTGCTAAGCCTCTGCTTCTTCCCCCAAAAATTCGCTCCTCTTTTCCATCTACTGCAACTGTGAAATCACCAGAGCAAGACGCAATACATTTCTGCCTATAATTCTTCTATGCACACAGAGTCATGTTTTCACATAAGTGCCAAAACGAAATTTCTTTGCCAATTTGAAAGCACACTTACTGCTTTTTTTTTTTCGGGCCAAGTGAAAATCTCTTTTACAGACTGACACATTATGAATCCACCATGTGTAACTACAACAAAAACAATTCCCATTTCTATTATTCATTTCTTAAGTTACCACATACATCCCCTCTCAAACTGTAAACTCACCTTTAAATTTAGTTAGTTGTGAAAGAAATGTGTCACTCAAACAGCAGATTATCAGAGCCAGGATCTCTGTTCTGTACACCTCTCTCCTCTCAGCAGAACCAGATAATGGCAAACTTTCCCTCTATTTTTCCACACATATACATGTAAGTTTCAAATCTCAGTGCTTCCCCCTTTTTTTCAAATGTAATGACACATTTCTATTGGTTGAAAACCAACCCTTTTCCAAAAGTACCCTGCCCCCAACTTGACTTCTGCCTAGTACCCTTCCCCCAACTTGACTTCTGCCTGCTACCATAGCAACAGCTCATGGAACACTGCTGTGTGCAGTTAGGTCAGAAGTTCGACACACAATGTTTCAATTCCACAGAGCAAGAGTGCTTGACTTTTCAATCCTAACTGCAAATCCATAGTACTGTTCTTTGGTTACACATTTTTTTGTACCAATACAAAACATGCTTCTATTAATTTTCACATACAGCCTAGTTTTTATTCTAGAATGGTATGAAACAGCCAATCAGTTCTTTTTGTTTTGTGAAAAATATGTATGCCTCCATTTCCAAACTGTCTTTATTTTCATATTGCCATTCTACTGAAAGACACCTCCTGAGTGCATCCAGTTCTCCTTTGAAGATGTTCACAGTGTGGATTGTAGGGCACAGCTATGTCTTCTGGAGTGAAAAGTTTGCAGAGAAAACAGATATGGTGAGAGACCTTGCTTTGCCAAATGTAGACATTAAATGGATTGGTCAGAGAGGGTTAAAGTGGCACCAATTGATGCCATTGGTGAAATCCTTCATGCAAATCCAACACCCTGACCTCATAATAGTGCACTGTGGTGGCAATGACCTAGGCACTTTGACTGGGGTAGGTCTGGAAATGCTTATGAAGGACACCTTTGCACAACTGTTTACACTTTTCCCTAAAACTGCCTTTGTGTTTTCCAACATATGCCAAAGGCAAAAATGGAACTGGTCCAATCATTTCTGTCCACAGATTGACAAAGCAAGAAAGCACGTCAACAAATCTGTTTCTGCTTTCCTCCGTGACTATGGTATGGGTGCCATTTACCACAACAACTTGCGTTACGACATGCAAGACATTTATAGAGGAGATGGTGTGCACTTCAATGATGAAGGGAACAGAGTCTTCCTCTTGAACCTTAGACTCTGCATCGGTACTTACTTGTAAGTACCACTAAAAAAATGACTCCATAAACACAACAGCTCTTTTTAGAGCTCCCTAATTTCTAAACTCTTAAATCTGATTTTCATTTATTTATTTTTATTTTTTTTACCGTACGCTTACCGTGAGCTTACCGTACGCGTACCCCGTGATTTTTTTTAAAATCAATAAATGTTTTTTTTGTACTTTTCTGTCCTTCTTTGTCCCCCTTACAATTGTTAGGGGGTCTGTAACTCTCCTCATTGCCCCCTTTCTTTGTTTTCACTCTTTTTTTTCAGAGTGAAATACACAAAATGGCGGCCGCCGCTTCCTGGTTTCGGCCGATTCGAATGTTTACTAAGATCTAAGAGCCAATCAGAATCGCGCTCGCGCACGCCACCGTACGCTTACCGTAAGCGTACGGTAAGCGTACCGTAAGCTGGCTCAGATATATATATTGATTTAAAGGCTATTTTCTCAGAATCTACTGAACATATTTACACCAAACCTACAAAAGGCACTTCCTTGACCTAGGGACTACCTCTCTGCCAAATTTTGAGTAATTCTGTTCAGCCGTTCGGGCTGTAGCTCGTTCTAAAGGTCCTATGGAAAAATGCATGGGAAAAACGCGTTTTGGGACCCCCCTTTTATCTCAGCCCCCGCTTGACGGATCCCCCCGAGACTTTCAGGGTAGGAGCGGAGCGTAGCGCCCCACCTATTTTGAGAAATTCGCGAGGATTCGTCGACCGGCGCCAAAGTTATTCAAAATAGAATGTTGAGGTTTTCCTATGGAAACGTGGTCCTAACTATAACTACCTACTGGCGACCGCCAGTAGGTAATGTGTGTATATATATATGTGTGTATATATATGTGTGTATATATATGTGTGTATATATATGTGTGTATATATATATGTGTTTTCACACACATCCACTCCCTCACCCGTACAGTCAGTAATACTTATGGTCACTCAGTACAGGACTATCATATGCACTCATACACCTATATAGAAACTCACACACCGCCACTTATCCATAGAGGTACCCACACACCTAGTCAGTCATGCAAATACTTAATCATACTGCCATTTACTCACCTATACAGTTATACACACACCAGCTCACTTACTCATACAAATACTAGCACATTCCTACGCTTTTATACAATCACTGATACAAGCACATACTGATCCATACAGCCACTCTCACAATCACACACTCTCACTTATAGCCATTTGTATATTCCAACACATATATATATATACTGCCTTTCACAAATGTAGTTACTCACACATGTACCACTGAGATATACATTCACTCACTAACACACCCATACACACACTCACCCACCCATACATTCCATCACAGGTGTACTCTTGAAACCATGCACCCAGTGAATCACCCACTCACACATCTATGCACAGAGTCACACACACCCCACCCACACAAACACTCAGGAACCCATACAGATACTCAGACAAGCAATCAATAACTCATATAGACACTCATGTAGCTATTCGCAAACCCATGCAGCCGCTTAAACACCAACAGACAGACGGATACAGACATTCACACAGTTTAGTCACTAACTCATGCATTCAGTAAGATACGTTTAATCACTTACTTATAGAGTCAGTCCTGCACCTACTAAATCATCCATTCAGACACTTATACACCCACTCATTCTTCAATATGCCTTTCCCTATATATATTAAACATATTTAATTTTTACACAAACACACAGTCACTGGATGATGTCATCAGTGATGTCATTTGAGATGTCATCAGTGATGTCACTGACCATGTCATGATTGATGTAATATGTGATGTCATCAGCAGTGCATTGCGGGGGCGCGAGTTATAGTTAGCTGAACTAACTATGACGGGGGAATTTCACATGTTTTGTACGAGTGCAATGTCCAACTAACTATAACTTTCCCTAAAACCTATGGTTTTTTCAGTGAATATATGTATATATATATATATATATATATTCACTGAAAAAACCATAGGTTTCACACATGTTATAGTTAGCGGAAATTTTACTGATAAAAAACCAATGAAATTGCCCCGTTATAGTTAGTGCTGGCAACTATAACTCACGCGACCGCAATCCTCTGCTGATGCTAATACTGTATTTAGACACTTATTTGCCCATGTCTTCTTCCATACATTTTTAGCTATACATATATTACAAATATTTTTTTTTCATAAAGACACATATGTCATCAGCAGAAGATTGCGGTCGCGTGAGTTATAGTTGCCAGCACTAACTATAACGGGGCAATTTCATTGGTTTTTTATCAGTAAAATTTCCGCTAACTATAACATGTGTGAAACCTATGGTTTTTTCAGTGAATTTGCAAGGTTTTTTAAATGCTAATTCCTAACTATAACGTGTGTGAAACCTATGGTTTTTTCAGTGAATTTGTACGGTTTTTTAAATGCTAAGTGACTTTACGCCATTCGTGGCGTGCGCGCCCACTTAACGCAGTTCGTTCCGTGCGCGCACGGTGCGCTTCGCGCACCGCGCACCCACTTTACGCAGTTAGTGCCGTGCCCACGTTACGCTAGATGGGCCATGTACGCACGATGCGCTTCGCGCACCGTGCGCACATGGAGGACATATTATGCGCTTCCTTGTGATAGGTAATCTGTTGAAATTTTTTGGGAAATTTCTGTGCTCTGATAAGCCATGCACAAATGGTGGCCTTCAGCCACCATTTGCACAAGGGGTGGAGAAAGTGTGGATAGTGTTTTTTTTATTTTTATTTTTTTACCGTACGCTTACGGTAAGCGTACGGTAAGCGTACCCCGCGAAATTGCCGAAAAAAAAATAATGCCGTTTTTGCTCTTGGGGGATGTTTGGGGACTCCCTCAACATGACTATGTGAGAGGGAGTTGTCAAAACATCCCCGTAACATGTTTTTGGCTATCATGTTTGATACATAACACTCAGTGCGGTAGACAAAATGGCGGACGCCGCTTCCTGGTTTCTGCCGATTCGAATGTTTACTAAGATCTAAGAGCCAATCAGAATCGCGCTCGCGCACGCCACCGTACGCTTACCGTAAGCGTACGGTAAGCGTACCGTAAGCGGGCTCAGATATATATATTGATTTAAAGGCTATTTTCTCAGAATCTACTGAACAGATTTACACCAAACCTACAAAAGGCACTTCCTTGACCTAGGGACTACCTCTCTGCCAAATTTCTAGTAATTCTGTTCAGCCGTTCGGGCTGTAGCTCGTTCTAAAGGTCCTATGGAAAAATGCATGGGAAAAACGCGTTTTGGGACCCCCCTTTTATCTCAGCCCCCGCTTGACGAATCCCCCCGAGACTTTCAGGGTAGGAGCGGAGCGTAGCGCCCCACCTATTTTGAGAAATTCGCGAGGATTCGTCGACCGGCGCCAAAGTTATTCAAAATAGAATGTTGAGGTTTTCCTATGGAAACGTGGTCCTAACTATAACTACCTACTGGCGACCGCCAGTAGGTAATGTGTATATATATATATATGTGTATATATATATATGTGTATATATATATGTGTATGAAGAGAAAACGCCTTCAGGTAACCAAAATCCTTGGCAAAAGACGAAGCGTACCCAATGTACTTTTTGTGCCAGCGTTTATTTAGTGCCTATTATGTGTATATATATATATATATATATGTGTATATATGTGTATATATATGTGTATATATTACCTACTGGCGGTCGCCAGTAGGTAGTTATAGTTAGGACCACGTTTCCATAGGAAAACCTCAACATTCTATTTTGAATAACTTTGGCGCCGGTCGACGAATCCTCGCGAATTTCTCAAAATAGGTGGGGCGCTACGCTCCGCTCCTACCCTGAAAGTCTCGGGGGGATCCGTCAAGCGGGGGCTGAGATAAAAGGGGGGTCCCAAAATGCGTTTTTCCCATGCATTTTTCCATAGGACCTTTAGAACGAGCTACAGCCCGAACGGCTGAACAGAATTACTCAAAATTTGGCAGAGAGGTAGTCCCTAGGTCAAGGAAGTGCCTTTTGTAGGTTTGGTGTAAATATGTTCAGTAGATTCTGAGAAAATAGCCTTTAAATCAATATATATATCTGAGCCAGCTTACGGTACGCTTACCGTACGCTTACGGTAAGCGTACGGTGGCGTGCGCGAGCGCGATTCTGATTGGCTCTTAGATCTTAGTAAACATTCGAATCGGCCGAAACCAGGAAGCGGCGGCCGCCATTTTGTGTATTTCACTCTGAAAAAAAAGAGTGAAAACAAAGAAAGGGGGCAATGAGGAGAGTTACAGACCCCCTAACAATTGTAAGGGGGACAAAGAAGGACAGAAAAGTACAAAAAAAACATTTATTGATTTTAAAAAAAATCACGGGGTACGCGTACGGTAAGCTCTCGGTAAGCGTACGGTAAAAAAAATAAAAATAAATAAATGAAAATCAGATTTAAGAGTTTAGAAATTAGGGAGCTCTAAAAAGAGCTGTTGTGTTTATGGAGTCATTTTTTTAGTGGTACTTACAAGTAAGTACCGATGCAGAGTCTAAGGTTCAAGAGGAAGACTCTGTTCCCTTCATCATTGAAGTGCACACCATCTCCTCTATAAATGTCTTGCATGTCGTAACGCAAGTTGTTGTGGTAAATGGCACCCATACCATAGTCACGGAGGAAAGCAGAAACAGATTTGTTGACGTGCTTTCTTGCTTTGTCAATCTGTGGACAGAAATGATTGGACCAGTTCCATTTTTGCCTTTGGCATATGTTGGAAAACACAAAGGCAGTTTTAGGGAAAAGTGTAAACAGTTGTGCAAAGGTGTCCTTCATAAGCATTTCCAGACCTACCCCAGTCAAAGTGCCTAGGTCATTGCCACCACAGTGCACTATTATGAGGTCAGGGTGTTGGATTTGCATGAAGGATTTCACCAATGGCATCAATTGGTGCCACTTTAACCCTCTCTGACCAATCCATTTAATGTCTACATTTGGCAAAGCAAGGTCTCTCACCATATCTGTTTTCTCTGCAAACTTTTCACTCCAGAAGACATAGCTGTGCCCTACAATCCACACTGTGAACATCTTCAAAGGAGAACTGGATGCACTCAGGAGGTGTCTTTCAGTAGAATGGCAATATGAAAATAAAGACAGTTTGGAAATGGAGGCATACATATTTTTCACAAAACAAAAAGAACTGATTGGCTGTTTCATACCATTCTAGAATAAAAACTAGGCTGTATGTGAAAATTAATAGAAGCATGTTTTGTATTGGTACAAAAAAATGTGTAACCAAAGAACAGTACTATGGATTTGCAGTTAGGATTGAAAAGTCAAGCACTCTTGCTCTGTGGAATTGAAACATTGTGTGTCGAACTTCTGACCTAACTGCACACAGCAGTGTTCCATGAGCTGTTGCTATGGTAGCAGGCAGAAGTCAAGTTGGGGGAAGGGTACTAGGCAGAAGTCAAGTTGGGGGCAGGGTACTTTTGGAAAAGGGTTGGTTTTCAACCAATAGAAATGTGTCATTACATTTGAAAAAAAGGGGGAAGCACTGAGATTTGAAACTTACATGTATATGTGTGGAAAAATAGAGGGAAAGTTTGCCATTATCTGGTTCTGCTGAGAGGAGAGAGGTGTACAGAACAGAGATCCTGGCTCTGATAATCTGCTGTTTGAGTGACACATTTCTTTCACAACTAACTAAATTTAAAGGTGAGTTTACAGTTTGAGAGGGGATGTATGTGGTAACTTAAGAAATGAATAATAGAAATGGGAATTGTTTTTGTTGTAGTTACACATGGTGGATTCATAATGTGTCAGTCTGTAAAAGAGATTTTCACTTGGCCCGAAAAAAAAAGAGCAGTAAGTGTGCTTTCAAATTGGCAAAGAAATTTCGTTTTGGCACTTATGTGAAAACATGACTCTGTGTGCATAGAAGAATTATAGGCAGAAATGTATTGCGTCTTGCTCTGGTGATTTCACAGTTGCAGTAGATGGAAAAGAGGAGCGAATTTTTGGGGGAAGAAGCAGAGGCTTAGCACACACCCATGTGCTTGCCATGTATAGTCATGCACAGTAATTAGAAGCGAGTGGGGTTTTCAGGTTTAAGTCTGTAATGCAAATACATTCAGCATCACTAAGGCTGGTTGCCCCTGCTGGAGTGTAGGCAGTCACAGAGAATACACACGGTGGTGGTCTGAAAAAAAAACAGCTTGGACATGTGCATTTAAATAAATTTAAAAAAAAGGTTTCAGAATGTGTCAGTCTGTAAAAGTGATTTCAAAGTGTAAAAAGAGATTTTCACTTGGCCCGAAAAAAAAAGAGCAGTAAGTGTGCTTTCAAATTGGCAAAGAAATTTCGTTTTGGCACTTATGTGAAAACATGACTCTGTGTGCATAGAAGAATTATAGGCAGAAATTTATTGCGTCTTGCTCTGGTGATTTCACAGTTGCAGTAGATGGAAAAGAGGAGCGAATTTTTGGGGGAAGAAGCAGAGGCTTAGCACACACCCATGTGCTTGCCATGTATAGTGATGCACAGTATTTAGAAGCGAGTGGGGTTTTCAGGTTTAAGTCTGTAATGGAAATACATTCAGCATCACTAAGGCTGGTTGCCCCTGCTGGAGTGTAGGCAGTCACAGAGAATACACACGGTGGTGGTCTGATAAAAAAACAGCTTGGACATGTGCATTTAAATAAATTTAAAAAAAAAGGTTTCAGAATGTGTCAGTCTGTAAAAGTGATTTCAAAGTGTAAAAAGAGATTTTCACTTGGCCCGAAAAAAAAAGAGCAGTAAGTGTGCTTTCAAATTGGCAAAGAAATTTCGTTTTGGCACTTATGTGAAAACATGACTCTGTGTGCATAGAAGAATTATAGGCAGAAATTTATTGCGTCTTGCTCTGGTGATTTCACAGTTGCAGTAGATGGAAAAGAGGAGCGAATTTTTGGGGGAAGAAGCAGAGGCTTAGCACACACCCATGTGCTTGCCATGTATAGTCATGCACAGTATTTAGAAGCGAGTGGGGTTTTCAGGTTTAAGTCTGTAATGCAAATACATTCAGCATCACTAAGGCTGGTTGCCCCTGCTGGAGTGTAGGCAGTCACAGAGAATACACACAGTGGTGGTCTGATAAATAAACAGCTGGGACATGTGCATTTAAATAAATTTAAAAAAAAAGGTTTCAGAATGTGTCAGTCTGTAAAAGTGATTTCAAAGTGTAAAAAGAGATTTTCACTTGGCCCGAAAAAAAAAGAGCAGTAAGTGTGCTTTCAAATTGGCAAAGAAATTTCGTTTTGGCACTTATGTGAAAACATGACTCTGTGTGCATAGAAGAATTATAGGCAGAAATTTATTGCGTCTTGCTCTGGTGATTTCACAGTTGCAGTAGATGGAAAAGAGGAGCGAATTTTTGGGGGAAGAAGCAGAGGCTTAGCACACACCCATGTGCTTGCCATGTATAGTCATGCACAGTATTTAGAAGCGAGTGGGGTTTTCAGGTTTAAGTCTGTAATGCAAATACATTCAGCATCACTAAGGCTGGTTGCCCCTGCTGGAGTGTAGGCAGTCACAGAGAATACACACGGTGGTGGTCTGATAAAAAAACAGCTTGGACATGTGCATTTAAATAAATTTTAAAAAAAAGGTTTCAGAATGTGTCAGTCTGTAAAAGTGATTTCAAAGTGTAAAAAGAGATTTTCACTTGGCCCGAAAAAAAAAGAGCAGTAAGTGTGCTTTCAAATTGGCAAAGAAATTTCGTTTTGGCACTTATGTGAAAACATGACTCTGTGTGCATAGAAGAATTATAGGCAGAAATTTATTGCGTCTTGCTCTGGTGATTTCACAGTTGCAGTAGATGGAAAAGAGGAGCGAATTTTTGGGGGAAGAAGCAGAGGCTTAGCACACACCCATGTGCTTGCCATGTATAGTGATGCACAGTATTTAGAAGCGAGTGGGGTTTTCAGGTTTAAGTCTGTAATGGAAATACATTCAGCATCACTAAGGCTGGTTGCCCCTGCTGGAGTGTAGGCAGTCACAGAGAATACACACGGTGGTGGTCTGATAAAAAAACAGCTTGGACATGTGCATTTAAATAAATTTTAAAAAAAAGGTTTCAGAATGTGTCAGTCTGTAAAAGTGATTTCAAAGTGTAAAAAGAGATTTTCACTTGGCCCGAAAAAAAAAGAGCAGTAAGTGTGCTTTCAAATTGGCAAAGAAATTTCGTTTTGGCACTTATGTGAAAACATGACTCTGTGTGCATAGAAGAATTATAGGCAGAAATTTATTGCGTCTTGCTCTGGTGATTTCACAGTTGCAGTAGATGGAAAAGAGGAGCGAATTTTGGGGGGAAGAAGCAGAGGCTTAGCACACACCCATGTGCTTGCCATGTATAGTCATGCACAGTATTTAGAAGCGAGTGGGGTTTTCAGGTTTAAGTCTGTAATGCAAATACATTCAGCATCACTAAGGCTGGTTGCCCCTGCTGGAGTGTAGGCAGTCACAGAGAATACACACGGTGGTGGTCTGATAAAAAAACAGCTTGGACATGTGCATTTAAATAAATTTAAAAAAAAAGGTTTCAGAATGTGTCAGTCTGTAAAAGTGATTTCAAAGTGTAAAAAGAGATTTTCACTTGGCCCGAAAAAAAAAGAGCAGTAAGTGTGCTTTCAAATTGGCAAAGAAATTTCGTTTTGGCACTTATGTGAAAACATGACTCTGTGTGCATAGAAGAATTATAGGCAGAAATTTATTGCGTCTTGCTCTGGTGATTTCACAGTTGCAGTAGATGGAAAAGAGGAGCGAATTTTTGGGGGAAGAAGCAGAGGCTTAGCACACACCCATGTGCTTGCCATGTATAGTCATGCACAGTAATTAGAAGCGAGTGGGGTTTTCAGGTTTAAGTCTGTAATGCAAATACATTCAGCATCACTAAGGCTGGTTGCCCCTGCTGGAGTGTAGGCAGTCACAGAGAATACACACGGTGGTGGTCTGAAAAAAAAACAGCTTGGACATGTGCATTTAAATAAATTAAAAAAAAAGGTTTCAGAATGTGTCAGTCTGTAAAAGTGATTTCAAAGTGTAAAAAGAGATTTTCACTTGGCCCGAAAAAAAAAGAGCAGTAAGTGTGCTTTCAAATTGGCAAAGAAATTTCGTTTTGGCACTTATGTGAAAACTAGACTCTGTGTGCATAGAAGAATTATAGGCAGAAATTTATTGCGTCTTGCTCTGGTGATTTCACAGTTGCAGTAGATGGAAAAGAGGAGCGAATTTTTGGGGGAAGAAGCAGAGGCTTAGCACACACCCATGTGCTTGCCATGTATAGTCATGCACAGTATTTAGAAGCGAGTGGGGTTTTCAGGTTTAAGTCTGTAATGCAAATACATTCAGCATCACTAAGGCTGGTTGCCCCTGCTGGAGTGTAGGCAGTCACAGAGAATACACACGGTGGTGGTCTGATAAAAAAACAGCTTGGACATGTGCATTTAAATAAATTTAAAAAAAAAGGTTTCAGAATGTGTCAGTCTGTAAAAGTGATTTCAAAGTGTAAAAAGAGATTTTCACTTGGCCCGAAAAAAAAAGAGCAGTAAGTGTGCTTTCAAATTGGCAAAGAAATTTCGTTTTGGCACTTATGTGAAAACATGACTCTGTGTGCATAGAAGAATTATAGGCAGAAATTTATTGCGTCTTGCTCTGGTGATTTCACAGTTGCAGTAGATGGAAAAGAGGAGCGAATTTTTGGGGGAAGAAGCAGAGGCTTAGCACACACCCATGTGCTTGCCATGTATAGTGATGCACAGTATTTAGAAGCGAGTGGGGTTTTCAGGTTTAAGTCTGTAATGGAAATACATTCAGCATCACTAAGGCTGGTTGCCCCTGCTGGAGTGTAGGCAGTCACAGAGAATACACACGGTGGTGGTCTGATAAAAAAACAGCTTGGACATGTGCATTTAAATAAATTTTAAAAAAAAGGTTTCAGAATGTGTCAGTCTGTAAAAGTGATTTCAAAGTGTAAAAAGAGATTTTCACTTGGCCCGAAAAAAAAAGAGCAGTAAGTGTGCTTTCAAATTGGCAAAGAAATTTCGTTTTGGCACTTATGTGAAAACATGACTCTGTGTGCATAGAAGAATTATAGGCAGAAATTTATTGCGTCTTGCTCTGGTGATTTCACAGTTGCAGTAGATGGAAAAGAGGAGCGAATTTTGGGGGGAAGAAGCAGAGGCTTAGCACACACCCATGTGCTTGCCATGTATAGTCATGCACAGTATTTAGAAGCGAGTGGGGTTTTCAGGTTTAAGTCTGTAATGCAAATACATTCAGCATCACTAAGGCTGGTTGCCCCTGCTGGAGTGTAGGCAGTCACAGAGAATACACACGGTGGTGGTCTGATAAAAAAACAGCTTGGACATGTGCATTTAAATAAATTTAAAAAAAAAGGTTTCAGAATGTGTCAGTCTGTAAAAGTGATTTCAAAGTGTAAAAAGAGATTTTCACTTGGCCCGAAAAAAAAAGAGCAGTAAGTGTGCTTTCAAATTGGCAAAGAAATTTCGTTTTGGCACTTATGTGAAAACATGACTCTGTGTGCATAGAAGAATTATAGGCAGAAATTTATTGCGTCTTGCTCTGGTGATTTCACAGTTGCAGTAGATGGAAAAGAGGAGCGAATTTTTGGGGGAAGAAGCAGAGGCTTAGCACACACCCATGTGCTTGCCATGTATAGTCATGCACAGTAATTAGAAGCGAGTGGGGTTTTCAGGTTTAAGTCTGTAATGCAAATACATTCAGCATCACTAAGGCTGGTTGCCCCTGCTGGAGTGTAGGCAGTCACAGAGAATACACACGGTGGTGGTCTGAAAAAAAAACAGCTTGGACATGTGCATTTAAATAAATTAAAAAAAAAGGTTTCAGAATGTGTCAGTCTGTAAAAGTGATTTCAAAGTGTAAAAAGAGATTTTCACTTGGCCCGAAAAAAAAAGAGCAGTAAGTGTGCTTTCAAATTGGCAAAGAAATTTCGTTTTGGCACTTATGTGAAAACTAGACTCTGTGTGCATAGAAGAATTATAGGCAGAAATTTATTGCGTCTTGCTCTGGTGATTTCACAGTTGCAGTAGATGGAAAAGAGGAGCGAATTTTTGGGGGAAGAAGCAGAGGCTTAGCACACACCCATGTGCTTGCCATGTATAGTGATGCACAGTAATTAGAAGCGAGTGGGGTTTTCAGGTTTAAGTCTGTAATGCAAATACATTCAGCATCACTAAGGCTGGTTGCCCCTGCTGGAGTGTAGGCAGTCACAGAGAATACACACGGTGGTGGTCTGATAAAAAAACAGCTTGGACATGTGCATTTAAATAAATTTAAAAAAAAGGTTTCAGAATGTGTCAGTCTGTAAAAGTGATTTCAAAGTGTAAAAAGAGATTTTTACTTGGCCCAAAAAAAAAAGAGCAGTAAGTGTGCTTTCAAATTGGCAAAGAAATTTCGTTTTGGCACTTATGTGAAAACATGACTCTGTGTGCATAGAAGAATTATAGGCAGAAATGTATTGCGTCTTGCTCTGGTGATTTCACAGTTGCAGTAGATGGAAAAGAGGAGCGAATTTTTGGGGGAAGAAGCAGAGGCTTAGCACACACCCATGTGCTTGCCATGTATAGTCATGCACAGTAATTAGAAGCGAGTGGGGTTTTCAGGTTTAAGTCTGTAATGCAAATACATTCAGCATCACTAAGGCTGGTTGCCCCTGCTGGAGTGTAGGCAGTCACAGAGAATACACACGGTGGTGGTCTGAAAAAAAAACAGCTTGGACATGTGCATTTAAATAAATTTAAAAGAAAGGTTTCAGAATGTGTCAGTCTGTAAAAGTGATTTCAAAGTGTAAAAAGAGATTTTCACTTGGCCCGAAAAAAAAAGAGCAGTAAGTGTGCTTTCAAATTGGCAAAGAAATTTCGTTTTGGCACTTATGTGAAAACATGACTCTGTGTGCATAGAAGAATTATAGGCAGAAATTTATTGCGTCTTGCTCTGGTGATTTCACAGTTGCAGTAGATGGAAAAGAGGAGCGAATTTTTGGGGGAAGAAGCAGAGGCTTAGCACACACCCATGTGCTTGCCATGTATAGTCATGCACAGTAATTAGAAGCGAGTGGGGTTTTCAGGTTTAAGTCTGTAATGGAAATACATTCAGCATCACTAAGGCTGGTTGCCCCTGCTGGAGTGTAGGCAGTCACAGAGAATACACACGGTGGTGGTCTGAAAAAAAAACAGCTTGGACATGTGCATTTAAATAAATTTAAAAAAAAGGTTTCAGAATGTGTCAGTCTGTAAAAGTGATTTCAAAGTGTAAAAAGAGATTTTCACTTGGCCCGAAAAAAAAAGAGCAGTAAGTGTGCTTTCAAATTGGCAAAGAAATTTCGTTTTGGCACTAATGTGAAAACATGACTCTGTGTGCATAGAAGAATTATAGGCAGAAATTTATTGCGTCTTGCTCTGGTGATTTCACAGTTGCAGTAGATGGAAAAGAGGAGCGAATTTTTGGGGGAAGAAGCAGAGGCTTAGCACACACCCATGTGCTTGCCATGTATAGTCATGCACAGTAATTAGAAGCGAGTGGGGTTTTCAGGTTTAAGTCTGTAATGCAAATACATTCAGCATCACTAAGGCTGGTTGCCCCTGCTGGAGTGTAGGCAGTCACAGAGAATACACACGGTGGTGGTCTGAAAAAAAAACAGCTTGGACATGTGCATTTAAATAAATTTAAAAAAAAGGTTTCAGAATGTGTCAGTCTGTAAAAGTGATTTCAAAGTGTAAAAAGAGATTTTCACTTGGCCCGAAAAAAAAAGAGCAGTAAGTGTGCTTTCAAATTGGCAAAGAAATTTCGTTTTGGCACTAATGTGAAAACATGACTCTGTGTGCATAGAAGAATTATAGGCAGAAATTTATTGCGTCTTGCTCTGGTGATTTCACAGTTGCAGTAGATGGAAAAGAGGAGCGAATTTTTGGGGGAAGAAGCAGAGGCTTAGCACACACCCATGTGCTTGCCATGTATAGTCATGCACAGTAATTAGAAGCGAGTGGGGTTTTCAGGTTTAAGTCTGTAATGCAAATACATTCAGCATCACTAAGGCTGGTTGCCCCTGCTGGAGTGTAGGCAGTCACAGAGAATACACACGGTGGTGGTCTGAAAAAAAAACAGCTTGGACATGTGCATTTAAATAAATTTAAAAAAAAGGTTTCAGAATGTGTCAGTCTGTAAAAGTGATTTCAAAGTGTAAAAAGAGATTTTCACTTGGCCCGAAAAAAAAAGAGCAGTAAGTGTGCTTTCAAATTGGCAAAGAAATTTCGTTTTGGCACTAATGTGAAAACATGAGTCTGTGTGCATAGAAGAATTATAGGCAGAAATTTATTGCGTCTTGCTCTGGTGATTTCACAGTTGCAGTAGATGGAAAAGAGGAGCGAATTTTTGGGGGAAGAAGCAGAGGCTTAGCACACACCCATGTGCTTGCCATGTATAGTCATGCACAGTAATTAGAAGCGAGTGGGGTTTTCAGTTTTAAGTCTGTAATGCAAATATATTCAGCATCACTAAGGCTGGTGGCCCCTGCTGGAGTGTAGGCAGTCACAGAGAATACACACGGTGGTGATCTGAAAAAAAAAAAAGCTTGGACATGTGCATTTAAATAAATTTTAAAAAAAGAGCAGTTTGTGTGCATTGAAAATGGCAAAGAAATTTCGTTTTGTGACTATTGTGAAAAGAAATGTAGTAATATATTTAAATACAATAAAGGATTTTTTTTTTAGTTTTTTTCTTGTATTGCTGAAGAACAGTGAACAAAATTTAAGATGCCTACAAAATCTCGAGTTCAAAAAACGCTAAAAAAAAAACTATATTTGAGGACAACTGGAGGACCAAAGTTAGTAGAAGATGCTGATGTTGGGAAAAAGAAAAAATCTTCTGGTAAGCAAAAAAGACAATTCCTAAACAAAATATTGAAAACAAACAAAAATGTACAAAATGTCTGTTCTCGGAAAAATGTAACAAAACCTACAGAACAGCAAAAAATTGAGGATTTAGTTAATGCAAATATACCTTCTGCAATTGAAAAGTTTAACATAAACAGAAAAACAGCATTTAAAGAGATACGTAGAAAAATGTTTCAGAGAAGAGTTATGTCCAATTTGATAAAGGATATAAAGAAATATAAGCAAAAGGCTAAGTTTTATAAGAGAAAAAAAGAAATTGAAGCCATTGCAGCAAAGGCATTAGAATTAAAAAGGAAACTATTCATATTAATTTTGAATAGGATGCGTACATTAGATAAAATGGTTAATGTACTGAAATCACAAAGCAAAAGCAAAAGAGTAGTGAACAGAACAAACTTTTGTAAAGTGTTTTTAGGAAAGTGGATGCATAGTTCAAGTAGTGAACCTTTTTTTAATGAAGAAAGCTATTTTCAAAGTAATAGTTTGCTGCATGCAGTTGACACCAGAGGTCGTTCATACGAAGTAAAAAATGGTTGCATAATGGAGAAGGAGATAATGGTTCCAAGAGATGAGGTACAAGTGATGGCAGATGAGGCAATGGGGAGACATCCTAAAGCCCCAGTGTACACTTGGAATTGTAGTAGTATTTGCACTGTGCGTCAGGAATCTATTGACAGATTTCGAGAGTTTCTAAGAGAATATAGTAAAAAAAGTGTAAAACAGAAGATTAAGGTGCTTCAAAGTCTGGATCCATGCAGAGTGAGAGAGAATACTGGTTTGCAGGGTCATTCTCTTGCTTGTCTATCTAGAAAAGTGTGCAATAGTGTTTTCCATCATTTTAGGATGCTGGCTGTTCATCATACTGAAATGAGAAAGTTTGTGAGACGGTTGTATTTTGCCAAAAGTCCAGCAATAAAGTTAAATGAATTGAATAGGGCTCTGTTCCGAGGAACGGTATCAGATGTAGAGAAGGTTGTTGATGAAATTCAGTTTTGTTACTTTGGTCCTGAACAAAACAGTGCAGAGAAGGACACAATAAATGAGGCAGAAGTGGAAGAGAATGTAGAACCCTCTGTAAGTAACACATTTAATGATCACATAACAAAATTTGCAATAGTCTCTAATGAAAGACCAAATGTTACTTGTATTTGTTGCCGCAGAACTCATTATAGAAAACAAACTAGGAATGTTGATCTCTACAGAAAGAGTGAAAATGAAGATAATTATAAGTGGATGGATTTTGCCACATATATATTTCTTGAAAATTGTTTTGAATTGGGTGAAGATCAGCGTATTTGCAAATACTGCTACAACAAGTTAGAGGAAAATAGAATGCCGACCAGAGCTGTACATAATAATTTAGAATTGGATGCTATTCCTGCTGAACTTTCTGAATTAAATACATATGAGTCTATACTCATTCAATGTGTTCATCCGTTCCAGACCATAGTACGTATGGAGCCCAAAACTGGTAAATTACCTCCTTCAGATTTACTGAGAGGTTTAAAAGGTAGAGTGGTGTATTTGCCCTTGGATTTGAAAAAAAATATGGAAACTATTGATGCAGATACTTTGGAAACTGAACCATTAATTATTCTGGTTAATGGTGTCCCTACAAAGAATAAGAAGATTTGGCAGGAGCTGGTAGATGTGCGGAAAGTACAAAGAGCAAATTTGTATTTGAAAAAAAATAACAAATGGTATGAATCAATTTATATAGAAGAAGAAGAAGAAGAAGAAGATTTACAAGGAGACACAGAAACACCAACTGGACAAATTGAAAAAGTGGACAAGTCAAAGGAAGAAGAAATTTATGAACATTTTAGCATACATCCTCTCCATTCGAAAGAAGTTATGGGAGACAATATTGATCTCTTTCAGATGAAGAAAGCAAAAGGAAATCCTGTGAGTGTATGGGAGGAGAGCTTGGAAGCTCGATGTTTTCCCCAGCTGTTTCCTAAAGGAAAAGGAGGACGATACGATGAACGTCCGGAACAGATTCCAGCTTCTGAGTATCGGACTACAAGACTATATGCTGAAGATCCCAGATTTCGACAAAGTATCCCTTATTTGTTCCATCTTTTATTTGAAAGCGACTTGTCTGCACTGTCTTATGCAGTAAATCACATTTTAAAAAGTGGAGTACATTTACAAAATGTGTCTGCTAAGGATTTTATGGAGAAAGTGCAGCACCGAGATGATCATTTGGAAACACAACTGATCAATCTGATGGCTTGTCAGCGTGGGACAAATGAATATTGGTACCGACGCCATGGTGAACTAAAATGCATGTTACGCAACTTAGGAACACCAACATGGTTCCTTACCCTAAGCTGCGCCGAGTACGCTTGGGATGATTTACTGGATTTTCTACGAGAGGCCAATTCAAACATTGAAAACATCGAATACAAGACAGCAGGAGAACTGTGCTCATTGGATCCGGTTAATGTTTGCAGATATTTCAATCATAGATTTGAGGCTATGATGTCCTTCATCTGCAATAAAAAAAATCCACCCCTTGGAGAAGTAGTGGATTTCTTTTGGAGAAAAGAGTACCAGGCAAGAGGTGCTCCTCATATTCATATGCTGCTGTGGATCAAGGATGCCCCAAAGTTTGGAACAGATACTGATGAAGCAGTGTTATCTTACATTGAAGAATATGCAACATGTGCTATACCTAAAAACACAGAAGAGAACAAGTTAAAGGAGCAAGTTCTACGTTTCCAAAGTCATCGGTGTGGAAAATACTGTCGACGGAAATACAAGAGCAAAGAAAAATACTACACTAAATGTCGATTTGGATTTCCTAGACCTGTTCTTACAAATGGAAGAGTCAACAGTTTTATGTCAGCTGTGAGACATACTATCACAAGAAAATCACCTAAGAATACCTACAACCTTAAAAGAAAAGAAGAATCAAAAAATATAAATGACTACAACCCAGTCATTTTATCCATGTGGAACGCTAACATGGATATACAGTATGTTGCTGACAATTCCATTGCTGTTGCTCGATATGTAACGTCTTACATTACGAAATCAGAAAAAACAGAATTGAAGGAAATGTGGGAAGAGATTTCTCACGAGAAGACTGTCAGTAAGAAGCTGTACAGTTTTAGTTTGAAGATGTTATCGCATCGAGAAATTGGATCCTACGAATGTTCAGATAGGTTATCTTCTGCAAGTCTCTACTCGAAGTCAAGAAGAATAATTTGGGCAAGTTTAGGCCTTGCAGCAATGAGAAATCGGGTACTGAAATCTGTTGGAGAAATTGAATATTTGGCCGAGAATGACCCAGAAAGTACAGACATATTGAAAACAAACATGTTGGACACATATTATCCCAAGAGAAGTCATCATCTGGAGAACATGTGTCTCTATGAAGTGCTGCAGAACTACATTTATTCACGGAAAGCTGCAGAAGACATCAACAGTGGAAAATATAAAGTTGTTGGTGAAGAAGGATGTTTGGTGAAGCAAACCAAAGGAAGTTTGATAAATCACCGGAAGCTGAGTTGCGACACTACCGACAAGAAAGAATTTTACTACTTGGCTCTTTTACAGTTGTTTAAACCATGGCGTACAGAGGATGAACTACTGGGAGAATTCCAGAGCTATGAAGATTCTTTTAATGCTTGCAAAGACAGCATACAATGCAGTACATTCTCAACTTATCTACAAATGTTAAATGAAGAAATTGAACAGGAAACTACAATTGCAGCAGAAATAGCTAGAGACAGTTCTCAGGACAGCCAAAGTTCAGGAACATACAGTCAAGATCCCCTAGGACAACCAATCGTTGAAAATGAAGCATCAATAGCCATGAATGAAGTGGAAACGGCTATGAATCAAGCTCAAGAAGAATTTATAGACTTAGAAAATTTGGAAAGACAACTGAATCAAGAGCAGCAACAAATTTATGAAGAGATCAAAAACAAAATTGATCACGGATTTCTACATATCAAAAAAGAGTGCTCATGCACATCATTTCATCCAATCAGGATGTATGTAAGCGGACAAGCTGGCACTGGAAAAAGTTTCCTAATTAAAGTCATCAGAAGCTACCTAAAGCAAAAAACGGATTCTACTTTGTCTTGTGTGGTTACTGCTCCAACTGGGTTAGCAGCATATAACATAAAAGGAATCACCTTACATCGTTTGCTAATGTTACCAGTGGAGCATGAGAACAAAATACAATTCAACAAGCTAACTGGAGAAGCATCCTTAGAAGTGTCAAGAGTATTGAAGAAGATGCAAGTTCTCATTATTGATGAGGTGAGCATGGTATCAAACTTAATGCTTGCCTTTGTGCATTTAAGAATGCAGCAAATTTTGAAGACAGACTATGACGTGTTATTTGGTGGAAAACACGTCATAGTTTTTGGGGATCTTTTGCAACTTACTCCAGTTAAAGGACAACCAGTGTTTAATACTGTGACACATGAAGACACGAAGAAGTCATTGGGAAGCATTGGAAATACAAATATTTGGTCCTTCTTTGAGTACAAGGAACTTACAACTAATATGAGGCAAGCAAACGATGAAGAATATGGAAGTATTCTGAAAGATATCAGAATTGGACTGCTCACAGAAGTTGGCAAAAAAGCATTACAGAGTCGGCTGCTACATAACTTATTTCCAAAGGAAGAAATAGTTGCAGAGAAAATATACAAGAATATTGCAGAAAACAAAAGTGTCATCTGCTTAATGCCAACTCTACGTGAATGCTCAATATTTAATGAGGAGCTTTTGAAATTGGAAAATGAAGACATCATGAAATTGGAAGCAGTGGACAAAATTGAGGATGGAAGAATTACTGTCACAGTAACAGGCAAACTGAAAAATAAATTGGACTCACTAGAGAAGAATATCTCCAAAACAGCAGGATTAGAAAAAAATCTATATGTTTGCATGAACTGTAGAGTGTTTTTAAGGAGAAATTTGGATGTTGAAAAAGGCTTAGTGAATGGAGCGATGGGAAGAGTTGTGGGTTTTATTAATTATCAGAAAAAAGATGGAATTGAATGTTTAAAAATAAAATTTGATCAGATAGAGGAAGTTAAAGACATTTGTCGTTGTTCAGTTCGTTTCATGCTTGTGAAAGACTTATATGTACGTAGGAAGCAGTTTCCGTTTTCACTAGCATATGCTGTAACTATCCACAAGTCTCAAGGATTGACTGTAGATTGTGCATTTGTGAACATTGGTTCAACTGTGTTCAAAGAAGGTATGGCATATGTAGCTTTGTCACGAGTCAAAACATTATCAGGTTTATTCATGATTGACTTTGATGATTCAAAAGTTAGTGCTGATACAAACTGTGTAAAGGAGTATAATAGATTAAGAAGAACCTATGCTCCTCATTTAGGTCAGTATCCTGTGTTGGAGAAACGTGTAGTTTCTCGTAAAAGGAGAAATGAGAATATCTGTAATGAAGATGTAGAGAAGAGGAAAAAAAAGAGGAGTGATGTAATTGCAAGCAAAAAGAATAAGGAAAATGAAGAACAGGTTGTAGGATGTCATTTTGAAAATAGCTCTGGTGTCAACTGCTACGCTAATGTAGTGCTGAATGTTGTATTTTATCTGGAAAGTTTGCAAGAGCAGATAATAGTAAATGAGGGAAAAAGATTCTGTTCAGAGCTCAGTCTCCTTTTTCAAAAGCTGAGTAAAGATAAAACTCAAATAGAAAGTGCTACTGACATTAGAAAACTTTTAGATGTATGTTCAGGACGAACACAGTTTTCTCAAAATGTACAGCAAGACGCACAGGAATTCTTGTTGTTTTTTCTTCAGGTAGTGGAAGAAGAAGGAGTTCCCATTGACATTTTTTTTGGTCTCTCTTATAAATGGGAACATAGTTGTGAAAATTGTTATGATATATGTGGCTCTATTGTTGATAATGAAAGGTTTATTTATTTGACATTGCCAGAGAGTAAAACAGTCACTTTTGCAAAATTAGTTAAAGATGCTAATCATAGCATGAAATGTGGTGAGTGTAATTCTGACATGTTTTCAACATTAATTTTAAGGGAATACGGACAGTATGTAATTTTAATGATGCAACGATGTAGAGCTGATGGTTCAAAATTGGATACTTTAATAAAGAAGTTTACAGGACAGCAATTATCAATTTCAGGAAAAACTTTTGTAACTGTTGCAATAATTTTCCATGATGGACCTACTGTTACTTCTGGACATTACACAGTTTATCTTAAATGTGAAAAAGGCTGGACACTGTGTAATGATTCCCAATTGATTTTCAAACAACGTTTGCCTTTTGATTTAGCAAATTCCTATCTAATCTTTCTGAAACCTAAATTTTAGAGAGACTTGGCAAGATGTGGACAAAATAATTTTACCATTTTACTGGATTACCATTGCAATTTTGTAGAAAAAATATTTTTTAAAATTATCATTTGGCCTAAAGGAAAGATAACCAATTGTAATGTGGACTTTTTAAATTTTTCATGCAATTTTGAAAAACCAATAATTTAGAGATAAACGGTAACTTCTGCACATTTTAAATTTTGGAATGCTATTGGACTGCCATTGGAAATTTTTACAAAAATGATTTAAAAAATTACTATTTGGCCATGTGGAAAAGTAAGCAATTCTATTGTGGACTAAATAAATAATTCAAAAAATTTTTGTGAACCAAAATGTTACAGAGAATCGGTGAGATCTGGACAGATTAAACTTTAGAATTTTAATGGTTTTCCCTTGGAAATTTATTCCAGGGAAAAAAAAAATACAATTTGGCCTAAAGGAAATAAAATCAGATGTATTTTGGAGTTATTTGAGATATAATATTGTGATTATACTCCTGAAACAAAAATATCAGACGGTATTTTAAAGAAAAAAGTATTGTTTTTAGATGATATTTTTTAAGAATAATATGCATTTCTGTAATGATAAGTTTAAGTGAGAAGAGATTCTGGGCTTTTTTAATACAATCTTTGAGATTGTTATTTTTTTTTGCCCGCTGTAAAATGATGAATGCAATTGCTTTCACAATTTATAGTGAAATGCAATATATTCTGAAAACAGCAAAAATAAGGCAAAAATATTTTTTGGAAAAAAATGTAAATATGTGTACTGTATTATAAAATGTTTTAAAAATATTAATACTTTTTTTTTTTTTTTCAGATCGATATAGAAAATTTTCGTAAACTACAACCATTTTAAAAACTATTTTTTAAAAAAACAAATGAATAAATATTTTTTTCAGTGAGTATGGTAAGTCAATAGTAATAATTGTAGTCTTTCAAGGACCTTGTAATGTGAAAAATGATTTTTAGTGTTTTTTTTTAAAAATAAAAAAAAAGGTACGCTTACCGTACGCGTACGGTAAAAAAAAAAAAAAAAGTTTTTTACAAAAAATGTAAAAAAAAGATGAAAGATAAGGTTGGCTCTTAAAAGAACCGTTGTGTTCATGCAGGGACAGAGGAAAGGAACCATGGGAAAATCATTCAAAGCTACAAATGTGCTGATCTATTTTGTTATTCACTAGGGAAACACTGGTCTCCCTATAACAAATTAGAGCTTTACAAAATGTGCAATGAATATCAACCTTCCGAAATCGAGGGTTCATTTCCAGAGGGCCAGCAAAAGGAGATTCTCCCCCCACAGATGAAGGGCTCACCTGAGCTGCAGAAGAAGGAGTAAGCTCTGCAGGTGATGGTCCAGGCTGAGCTGCTGTGGATGTACTGGCTCGTCTTTCTGAAGAGTTACCTCCAAAAAGTTGAGCATGTGTCCTTTTGTGTACATCCTTGAGGTGCCTCATCATGGTGTGATTCCCAAAGGAATACTTCCTGTCAGGATTACCTCTAGAAAGTACACGCTTACACAGCTTGCAAGTAACTAAGGGTGCATTCACCTTTTGCTGGCCTTCTGGAAAAGTAAAATAATCCCAAACATAAGAAGGTTTTACTTTCCTCGCTCTCTGCCTCAAGACAGTGCTGCTGGTGCTAGCCTCACTCTCAGAAGAGCTCTGCTGTTCTGCCATCGTATCCCAAAGACAAACCAGCTCCTTCTCCCAAGGGATCACAAGCAGAAATGAGGGGAATGGGTGTGGTGTAGGAGAGTTCTAGAACTGAAAGTAGTTTCAACCAATCAAAAGTTGTGTTTCAAGATCACATGACCTACCGTACGCTTACGGTACGCTTACGGTACGCTTACGGCAAAAAGTACGCGTGCGCGTAAAAAAGACACGCGCTTGCGCGCATGCGCATAACAGTCATTTCCCGGCACTTCCGCGTAACGTGCGCGTGTTGCGTAAGCGCGCACGCGTCCCACGCGCAGTACGCGCGCTACGCAAAGTACGTAACTATACGCAAGCAGCGTAGATAGATTACGAACGGTGCGTAAACCGTACGCTTACCGTGAGCTTACGGTACGCGTACTATAAAAAAAAAAAAAAAAAAAAAAAAAAAAATCTGGAAATAAATGTCACTTGTTTATTTAAAAAAATGTATATAAAATAAATATTTAATGATTTTAAAAAAATAAACATAGTCTTTATAAAAGGTAAAAAATTAAATTAAAAATATGTTTGAAAAAAATGAAGAAAAAAAACAAAAAATAGCATTTAAAAAACCTTGCAAATTCACTGAAAAAAACATGGGTTTCACACACGTTATAGTTAGGAATTAGCATTTAAAAAACCTTAGAAATTCACTGAAAAAACCATAGGTTTCACACACGTTATAGTTAGGAATTAGCATTTAAAAAACCTTAGAAATTCAGTGAAAAAACCATAGGTTTCACACACGTTATAGTTAGGAATTAGCATTTAAAAAACCTTAGAAATTCAGTGAAAAAACCATAGGTTTCACACATGTTATAGTTAGCTGGACATTTTACTCGTAAAAAACCAATGAAATTGCCCCGTTATAGTTAGTTCAGCTAACTATAACTCGCGCGCCCGCAATGCACTGCTGATGACGTCACATATTACATCACTCATGACATGGTCAGTGACATCACTCATGACATCACTGATGACATCTCAAATGACATCACTGATGACATCACTGATGACATCATCCAGAGAATGTGTGTTTTTCTGAAAATTACATATGTTTTATATTTATGTATATCTCAAGGTCAATGGAAGAATAAATGGGTATATAAGTGTCTAAATGGATGCTTTTTTTTTGAAAAATTGATTGTATAACTGACTGATTAAGTGTATCTTAGTGAATACATGGCTTAGTGAGTAATGTTTAAATATGTAAATATCTGTATCAGTCTCTCACTTTGTGTATAAGTGGCTGCATGGGTTGGTGAGTAGATACATGGGTGTCTATATAGGTTATTAGTTGGTTTTTTGAGTATCAGTCTGAGTGTCTGCATGGTACGGTGGGGGGTATTACGTAGTGCATAGATGCATGAATGAGTGACTCACTGTTTGTATGTGTTGAAGACAGCATGTGTGCAGGACTGTATGGGTGGATGAGTGTGTGTATGGGTGTGTTAGTGAGTGAATGACTGTCTCAATAGTGTCTTCAGGAGTAACTACATATGTTTTAAACTAGTATATGTGAGTATTGGTGTATATATGTGAGTATATATGAGAGGGAGAGATTGAAAGAGTTCCTGTATGAATAAGTATGTGTTTCTATAAGTGATTGTTTAAAAGACTAAGTATGTGTAAGTTTCCGTAGAAGTAAGTATGGTGGTGTGTGTATTACTGTATATGCAAGTAAATGTATGTTTTATTCTTTTTTAGCATGAGTGACTATGTGTGTGAGTAACTCTATGGATGAGTGGCATTGTGTAAAAGGATGTATAGATGTATGAGTACATATGATGAGTGAGTACATGTATGAGTGACTGTGTAGGACTGTTGGTGAATGAGTGGATGTGTATGTGGATCTTTGAATTACTGAAGAGGTTGTTGTAACTGGTATTGGTATGTCCATTGTTTTGAAATTTTTAGTCTCTTTTTTTGAATGTGTGTATCAAAGCTTATATTAAGGTGAGAGGAGGTCTGCCACTCTATCACAAGGATGATGTCATCAGTGATGTCATCAGTGATGTCATTTGAGATGTCATCAGTGATGTCATGAGTGATGTCACTGACCATGTCATGAGTGATGTAATATGTGACGTCATCAGCAGTGCATTGCGGGCGCGCGAGTTATAGTTAGCTGAACTAACTATAACGGGGCAATTTCATTGGTTTTTTACGAGTAAAATGTCCAGCTAACTATAACATGTGTGAAACCTATGGTTTTTTCACTGAATTTCTAAGGTTTTTTAAATGCTAATTCCTAACTATAACGTGTGTGAAACCTATGGTTTTTTCACTGAATATATATATGTGTATATATATATGTGTGTATATATATATATATGTGTATATATATATATGTGTGTATATATATATATGTGTGTATATATATATATGTGTGTATATATATATATGTGTGTATATATATTCACTGAAAAAACCATAGGTTTCAGGGGTGTTATAGTTAGCTGGACTTTTCACTTGTACAAAACCATTGAAATTCCCCCGTTATAGTTAGTTCAGCTAACTATAACTCGCGCGCCCGCAATGCACTGCTGATGACGTCACATATTACATCACTCATGACATGGTCAGTGACATCACTCATGACATCACTGATGACATCTCAAATGACATCACTGATGACATCACTGATGACATCATCCAGTGAATGTGTGTTATTCTGAAAATTAAATATGTTTTATATATGTATATCTCAAGGTCGATGGAAGAATAAATGGGTATATAAGTGTCTAAATGGATGATTTGTTTTTGAAAAATTGATTGTGTAACTGACTGATTAAGTGTATAATAGTGAATACATGGCTTAGTGAGTAATGTTTAAATATGTAAATATCTGTATCAGTCTCTCACTTTGTGTATAAGTGGCTGCATGGGTTGGTGAGTAGCTACATGGGTGTCTATATAGGTTATTAGTGGGTTTTTTGAGTATCAGTCTGAGTGTCTGCATGGTTCGGTGGGGGTATTACGTAGTGCATAGGTGCATGAATGAGTGACTCACTGTTTGTATGTGTTGAACACAGTATGTGTGCAGGACTGTATGGGTGGATGAGTGTGTGTATGGGTGTGTTAGTGAGTGAATGACTGTCTCAATAGTGTCTTTATGAGTAACTACATATGTTTTAAACTAGTATATGTGACTATTGGTGTATATATGTGAGTATATGTGAGAGTGAGAGATTGAAAGAGTTCCTGTATGAATAAGTATGTGTTTCAATAAGTGATTGTTTAAAAGACTAAGTATGTGTAAGTTTCCGTAGAAGTAAGTGTGGTGGTGTGTGTATAACTGTATATGCAAGTAAATGTATGTTTGATTCTTTATTAGCATGAGTGACTATGTGTGTGAGTAACTATGGATGAGTGGCATTGTGTAACAGGATGTATAGGTGTATGAGTACATATGATGAGTGAGAACATGTATGAGTGACTGTATTGGACTGTTGGTGAATGAGTGGATGTGTATGTGGATCTTAGAATTACTGAAGAGGTTGTTGTAACTGGTATTGGTATGTCCATTGTTTTGAAAATTTTAGTCTCTATTTTTGAATGTGTGTATCAAAGGTTATATTAGGGTGAGAGGAGGTCTGCCACTCTATCACAAGGATGATGTCATCAGTGATGTCATCAGTGATGTCATTTGAGATGTCATCAGTGATGTCATGAGTGATGTCACTGACCATGTCATGAGTGATGTAATATGTGACGTCATCAGCAGTGCATTGCGGGCGCGCGAGTTATAGTTAGCTGAACTAACTATAACGGGGGAATTTCAATGGTTTTGTACAAGTGAAAAGTCCAGCTAACTATAACACCCCTGAAACCTATGGTTTTTTCAGTGAATTTCTAAGGTTTTTTAAATGCTAATTCCTAACTATAACGTGCCTGAAACCTATGGTTTTTTCTGTTAATTTCAAAGGTTTTTTAAATGCTAATTTCTAACTATGCCTACAGAGATAGGACATGTGAAGAAAGAAGAAAAAATGCACAGAAAGAAACAAAAGAAGTGCAGAAAGAAGCAACAGAAGTCCTCAAATACGAAGATAAGTGCAGGAAGAAGGATAACGTGCAGAAAGAACAAAAAGAAGAGCAGAAAGAAGCCTTTTTGCAAAATCATCCTGTACCCTCAACTTTTTCAGACGGATACTGGTGGTAACTGAGCCTGACTAACCAGTCCTAGAGCCAGTGCTATGTTAAAAGACACTTAGAATACAGTGAAAACACCTACATACACTAGGGAACATTATGCGTTGGGGTCCCCCTGTGATTAGCCTTACCTCCTCTATAAGCCCCTAGTATATAATAGGGCATGGGGATTAAAACTACCTCTTAAAACAGGCCACAGGGCGTTTTTGCACACGTTAACTCAGGCCCCGTCCCCTCCTTTCACCATTGTGTAAACACGCCCTGTGTCCGTTTTTAGTTGGGAGATTAAGTTCATTTGAGTCCTGAGGGTCCCTAGGGTCCAACTAGCCCACTAGGTACCTCCAGTAAGTGCCACAGAGCTGCGTTGCAGAGAGGTGTAAAAAGTGGCACGGCCTGGACCACCTCTCTGCAATGCAGCTCAGTGGCGCTTACTGGAAGCACTTGGTGGGCTAGTTAGCCCCCAGGGGCCCTCAGTATTGAAGGGAAATTATATCCCCAATTTAAAACGTGCCATGGTGCGTGTTTGCACACGTCACCTCAGGCCCCGTCCCCTCCCTTCACCACTGTGTAAACGCGCCCTGTGGCTGTTCTAAGTTGAGAGATTAAGTCCCCTTGAATCCTAAGGGTCCCTAGGGTCACACTAGACCACTAGGTACCTCCAGTAAGCGCCACAGAGCTGCGTTGCAGAGAGGTGTAAAAAGGGGCTTGGCCTCAGAACACCTGTCTGCAGCGCAGCTCCCTGGCGCATACTGGAGATGCCTGTTGGGGGCGCGTTTGCAGAGTGCTGCATGGAGGGGGCATGGCCTCCGGCACGATGCCAGTCTTTTATTTATTTTATTTTTTTAAGAAGGGGGGCTGTGTGGTTCCCCTTCTTATTCTAATTTATTGGCCCTGATGACCCCATCCTCCAGGGCCTGTCTCCTAATTATATTTTTTTGACCCCAATCCCCAGGGCCGGCCACTGTTTTTTATTATTTTTAAAAAATATATATTTATAGACACACCTAGGACATGCTGGACAAACCGTACGTACCTATCACCATGACGATTTGCGTGATATTCATTAAAAGGCGACTATGCATGCAATTAATCCACGTGGAATGTATTTACACCACTAGTGAAGCTCTGACATGTCTGATGCTCTACCGTGCCTAATCCCGGTAGACACCCTTGTCGTTTATTTATACAAACATGGGTAGCTATTGACGGGCACATTTAATACACATGCACACCAAGCCATTCAAAGGGGATTCGACAAAAATTCGACCAAAACTATGCAAGAAACCCCCCTCACAGTTAATAAAACACACATCCACTGCCGGATGTGTAATACTTTTTATTTTACTCTCTGGAAAGGGGACGAACATCACTTGCGAGTCACAGCGCGCTCCTGACAGAGCCCAATGCTGTGTTACACCCACCATTGCCTGCCGAGTGCCACACACCTCTGTATTGTATTCCACTAGCTAGTGCATATGCTATGACACTCTCTAGCCCATGTGCACTGTAACACCACCCCGTGAAAATGTCATGCCACACTTGTCTTCGCACGGGTTATATTGCCCCATCTAACGTGCCTTCCTCGATGCCTATGTTATAACGCACAGTGCTATGCCATACATATTACAATTTGGGATCCATATCTTTGTCACAGTGCATATGCAACGTTACACTCCCCAGCACATATTTTATATTACAACTTTAGAGACTAGTTAGGTTACACAACACTGCCCTGTGCATATTACACTCCAAGGCGCATATCGCATAGCACACGCTAGTGCCTGTGCTATCTCGCGCTCTCCAATGAATCTGTCATTGCGCACAATGTATTGCATATTATATTTCACGCCTGGTTCATCTTATATCACACTTTTTGGTGCATAGTTTATACCATACACTATATCTAGTTTTCATTTTCAATCGTGCTCTCAGGACTATGATCTATATAACACTGTGTTCACCTACCCTTTTCACGGGCATTACATTTTGCGATAGGGGGTGGAGGGTCAGGGGGTGTTTTTGCCAAGTGAGCCCGGAGTCACAGTCACTAACGTCTTCTTCTTCCTGAATAAAAGTGAGATTATGCTGCATACTTGTTCATATTTTAAGTAGTTTGCACAGACAAAATGTTTTAAAAACAATAAAGTTTCTAATACCCGCCTTCTCTGAACAGTTAGCTTGCTGCCCCATCCCCCTCCTCCCTATCCTCTGTTGTGTGAATCCATGGACTAGCCTCCTCCCTCCTGCCATGCATGGTCTGATGTGCTGCCACTGCCCTCAATTTAGTATGATGTACCAGTCCACTCCTCCTGCCCTCCATTGCCCAATTCTATGCCCCATCATTGACCTCCTGCTTAAACTCTGTGCTTAGCTTGCTGCCCCTATTCTCCTTCCCCCTGCCCTCCGATGTCTTTGTGCATGCCCCTGCTCCATCCTTTTTGCCCACCATGTCCCATGGACCTGCCACTCCTATCTACTCTAAGTGTTCTGTTGAGCTGCCACTCCCCTCCCACCTGCCTAGCATTGTCAGATGACTGTAACCTGTCCCTGCCACCTCCACCCTGCCTGTCCACATGCCATGCCTCTATCCTCTTCCTCCTGTCCTACATGGTCCATTGTACTGCCACACCCTTCTGCCCTCCCTGGTCTGTTGTGCTGCAACTGCTCCTCCTGCCTGCCCCGTGTGGTCTGTTGTGAGGCCCCTTCCCCTGAACTTTCTTGTCTGTGCACAGGTCCTGACCCTCCCTTCTATCCTCCATCGTCCTTTGTGCATGCCCCTGCACCCTCCTTCTTGCCCATCATAGCCATTGTGCTGCCACTAACCCTCCCACTTGCCATGCATGGTCTTCTGTGCTGCCATGGCCCCTCCCACCTTCCCTGTGTGGTCAGTTAGCTGCCCCTGACCCCCTCCCACCTTCCCTCCATGGTCTGTGTGTATGCCATCACAGTCTCACTGTTGCTCTTCATGTTGTGTCTTGCTTCTAGTGCCCATCCTGCCTGACCTCCATGGCCATCTTGCTGCTCCTGCCCTGCCCCCTTGCCCCCAGCCCTCTGTTTACATGTGCAGACCCCTACTCCCTCCTGGCTTGTCTGTTCCATTGTAATGCCCCTGATCCGTCCCTCCTGCCCTTTATGGTCTGTTATGCTGCAGCCTTCTCTCCTGTCTGTCCATTATGGTCAGCTAGCTACCATTGCCTCTTGCCCCTCTGTTCTCTGTTGTCCATGTGCATGGTCCTGTCCCCTCCCTCTTGCTTTCTATGGATTGTTGTGCTGCACTCCCGTCCTGCATGCCCTGTGTGGTGTATTGTGCTGCTGCAAACCCTGATGCCTGCCCTGCAGGGTCAGTTTGGTGCACCTCTCCATGTCTCTCCTGTCCTCTGTTATCCAAGTCCATGTCCCTATCCCATTTCCTTCCATGATCCAATGTACCATACTTGCGAACATTTTGAACTTGGTAAGAGGGAGATTTTGAAAAAAAACTGGGGTATTGATTTTCCCCTTTGAGTTACATTGAAAAAGAGGATATTGTAGACAGGAGACAGATCAAATAAAGCCCATTTGAGCTTAAAAACATTGGACGTTTCCTGGCTGAATCGGGTCTGTTGGCATGTATGGTTGTACTACCATTGCCTCTTCCTTCTGCCCACAATGGTCTATTACATTGCCACAGCCATGAAGGAGGGTAGATTTTGTATCACAGGGGGCCCCTGGCCCGTTCTGTCCACACCTGAAGTATGAGACCCTTGTCCTTGCCCTGCCAGCCGCATTTGTAGGCCGTATTAAATTGACCAGCGGGTCCTGTGTTGCTATATAATTATCCTGAGACATCCTTACCACTCAGCCAGCATAAAACCCCTGTGTAGGCCCTTCTGTTCAATATGTAGGCCTCTTTGTTAAATTGACCATAGCTCTGCAATTTTAGTGTATAGCAGTCTGAAGGCAGGTCTGCGAGGCCTTCTGCTCCAAACTAGTAGCCCCCACCCTACCCGAGTGCTCCGTGCTCGGTATCAAAGTTCAACATCCCCCTGAAGCTGTCGACATACAGTAGGCTGCATCCTGGACTGGTACTTGCTTCCTGGGCAGGTTTCCCGCTTTTAAGGAAGTGGCAACCGCAGAGCGTCAAGTTAGGAGAACTGAGGAGATTTTATACATGAATATATTGAATTCCTGTACAATACCCATTATTTTCTGCTTGCTCTATGGAACTTACGATAAGCGATTGGCCTGAGAGACTGACCTTTTCACCCAGTCCATTGTCAGCATTAAGTGGGTAAATGACGAAATGTCTGGTAAAATCAGCAGACGAAGCTTTTGGGTAGCATACGTAGGTAGATGTAGCGTGCAAAGGAGCCCACAAAATGATATAAAAAGGGAGCACCCACAGATATCGACGGACAACCTCGCCGTCTGTATGTAGGTTAACAGGCTGTGCAGGTTTTCCCCAAGAACTGGGAGCTCTTGTCTTCCTTTGCTTAAAATGTCTTGCTCGGCTTTGCTTGAAGTATCTTATTCTATTTTACCTATATGAAATGTCATGTTATGTTTAACCATTGTTCTCTTTACTTTTGCATTTAAAAGATGTTGTATTGTAATTGCAGGAATGCTTGCTCTAAGAGTAAATGTGAGTGTCCCTAGGTAACATTTTCCTTGGTGTAACTTGTTTCTCATGATGCATTTATAGATGTGTTTTCTCTCTCTCTCTGTCAGTCCATTAATTGAGATACAGAGAATATCATGACAGCTGTATGATTATCTGGATTCTGTATTTTGTACTTTAGGTCTCTATTCTGCGGTTTCTTTGAAGTTGCATCTTCTCATTAAACTGCCATTGTATTCTGCCTCCAATTCCATGTCTCATATGTCTGTTTTCTTCATTTTTGGAGCAAGCGTTCCTAGGCACCCCAGCTCAAATTAAGGTGCCCCTTTTGTCCCTGACTCACTCTCCTGCTCAGTTCTGTGGTGGCTCCCGGGGCTCTGGGGACCACCCCTAGCTTCCTTGACCCGTAATAGATCTTCCCTCCAACAGCCTCTCTTGCAAGTCCTGTATTGTTGGTTTGTTGCCCCTGCCCCCCTTTCCACTGCCCTCCATAGTCTGTTGTGCTTCCACGGCCCTTCCTGCCTGCTCAGTGTGGTTAAATTGTTGCCTTTGCACCCTCCTACCTGCCTTCAATTTTCAGAGTCCGTGCCCCTGGCCTCTGCCTCTCAACAGTATCCTAATGAACAACTAGATTGCTAACATTCTATATTTATTACAAAAGTGTGGAGCGCCTGACATCATCTTGATGTAATCAAAACTGTAATACCTAGAGTATTCCTTTAGAAATTACATATATGAGAGGGTCTTATTGGCATCAAAATTATTGTTAGTGCTCTAAAAGACTAAAATAAGGACATATTTTCTGAGTTTTCAAATAGCGACAAAGCACTTTTAAATTATTTGTTATCTTTATGTTTTTTTATCTAGTTGACAACTTGATTAAATGTTGCACTTAGGGGAGAGGATGTGGTGTTACTTCCAGAACTGCAGACTTTGCAACTGGGGAACCAGGTTGAAGTTTCTGCTTCAGCTCGACATTCTGTGATTCTGGTCAAATCACTTAGTCTCCCCATGTCTACAACCAAAATGAATTTGTTCTTGTGTGATGTAACCAATGCTCATGTAAAGCACTCCAATACCTGACAAGTCTGCACTATATAACACTGCAAAAACACAAAATAATAAGTGTTTTGCACACTTCTGTCATTGGGCTATATTTGGGCTATATCTGGGTGATATTTGGGCTACATTTGGGCTCTTTTGTCTCTGGTGGCCATCTTGGGAGACTTATTTGTTATGAAGTTTCCTAATTTCCTCATTTACTGCAGTCTCCTCAGTAGGAAATACTTTCAGTTTTTTACTTTGATTCCATCAAGAAGGCATTCAAATGTGTCACACATTTGCCATAAAATCAGAATGTTAGCACTCTTTTTGCTCATTAGATCACTGTAGTAAAGCTACTGCTCACCAGGGAAAACTGCTGCTGGTATTGAAAGTGCATGTTTCAGTCTGCATGCCAGGATTTGAGAAGTCACTCAAAATGTGCCCTAATTTTTCTTTATGCAGCACTAATCATACTTTTTATGGAAAAATGAACCACCTCATTTTGTTCCTTTTTAAATTAAATGTTTTAAGAGTTACCACTTTAATCCAAGCAAGATGGCTTCAGGTGTGCCATACATTTATCATAAGTAGGACGGTTAGCGCTCTAGTAGTTCTTTGGAACACTCTGGAAAGCTGCAGTAGAACACAAAGGAATCAACTGACAGTCTCTGCCCTTGTTGGATGTACATGTTTTACTTCCTTGACCTGAGGACTACCTCTCTGCCAAATTTCAAGTAACTCTGTTCAGCCGTTCGGGCTGTAGCTGTGTCTAAAGGTCCTATGGAAAAATGAATGGGAAAAACGCGTTTTGGGACCCCCCTTTTTTCTCAGCCCCCGCTTGACGAATCCCCCCGAGACTTTCAGGGAAGGAGCGGAGCGGAGCGCCCCACCTATTTTGAAAATTTCGCGAGGATTCATCGACCGGCGCCAAAGTTATTCCAAATAGAATGTTGCGGATTTCCTATGGAAACAGGGTCCTAACTATAACTATCTACTGGCGACCGCCAGTAGATAATATATGTGTATATATATATATATGTGTGTATATATATATATGTGTGTATATATATATGTGTGTATATATATATGTGTGTGTATATATATGTGTGTGTATATATATGTGTGTGTATATATATATATATATATGTGTGTATATATATATATATATGTGTGTATATATATATATGTGTGTGTATATATGTGTGAGTGTATATATATGTGTGTATATATATGTGTGTATATATATGTGTGTATATATATATGTGTATATATGTATATATATATATATATATATATTACCTACTGGCGGTCGCCAGTAGGTAGTTATAGTTAGGACCACGTTTCCATAGGAAAACCTCAACATTCTATTTTGAATAACTTTGGCGCCGGTCGACGAATCCTCGTGAATTTCTCAAAATAGGTGGGGCGCTACGCTCCGCTCCTACCCTGAAAGTCTCGGGGGGATCCGTCAAGCGGGGGCTGAGATAAAAGGGGGGTCCCAAAACGCGTTTTTCCCATGCATTTTTCCATAGGACCTTTAGAACGAGCTACAGCCCGAACGGCTGAACAGAATTACTCAAAATTTGGCAGAGAGGTAGTCCCTAGGTCAAGGAAGTGCCTTTTGTAGGTTTGGTGTAAATCTGTTCAGTAGATTCTGAGAAAATAGCCTTTAAATCAATATATATATCTGAGCCCGCTTACGGTACGCTTACCGTACGCTTACGGTAAGCGTACGGCGGCGTGCGCGAGCGCGATTCTGATTGGCTGTTAGATCTTAGTAAACATTCGAATCGGCCGAAACCAGGAAGCGGCGGCCGCCATTTTGTGTATTTCACTCTGAAAAAAAAGAGTGAAAACAAGGAAAGGGGGCAATGAGGAGAGTTACAGACCCCCTAACATTTGTAAGGGGGTCAAAGAAGGACAGAAAAGTACAAAAAAAACATTTATTGATTTTAAAAAAAATCACGGGGTACGCGTACGGTAAGCTTACGGTAAGCGTACGGTAAAAAAATAAAAATAGATAAATGAAAAGCAGATTTAAGAGTTTAGAAATTAGGGAGCTCTAAAAAGAGCTGTTGTGTTTATGAAGTCATTTTTTTAGTGGTACCTACAAGTAAGTACCGATGCAGAGTCTAAGGTTCAAGAGGAAGACTCTGTTCCCTTCATCATTGAAGTGCACACCATCTCCTCTATAAATGTCTTGCATGTCATAACGCAAGTTGTTGTGGTAAATGGCACCCATACCATAGTCACGGAGGAAAGCAGAAACAGATTTGTTGACGTGCTTTCTTGCTTTGTCAATCTGTGGACAGAAATGATTGGACCAGTTCCATTTTTGCCTTTGGCATATGTTGGAAAACACAAAGGCAGTTTTAGGGAAAAGTGTAAACAGTTGTGCAAAGGTGTCCTTCATAAGCATTTCCAGACCTACCCCAGTCAAAGTGCCTAGGTCATTGCCACCACAGTGCACTATTATGAGGTCAGGGTGTTGGATTTGAATGAAGGATTTCACCAATGGCATCAATTGGTGCCACTTTAACCCTCTCTGACCAATCCATTTAATGTCTACATTTGGCAAAGCAAGGTCTCTCACCATATCTGTTTTCTCTGCAAACTTTTCACTCCAGAAGACATAGCTGTGCCCTACAATCCACACTGTGAACATCTTCAAAGGAGAACTGGATGCACTCAGGAGGTGTCTTTCAGTAGAATGGCAATATGAAAAGAAAGACAGTTTGGAAATGGAGGCATACATATTTTTTTAAAACAAAAAGAACTGATTGGCTGTTTCATACCATTCTAGAATAAAAACTAGGCTGTATGTGAAAATTAATAGAAGCATGTTTTGTATTGGTACAAAAAAATGTGTAACCAAAGAACAGTACTATGGATTTGCTGTAAGGTTTGAAAAGTCAAGCACTCTTGCTCTGTGGAATTGAAACATTGTGTGTCGAACTTCTGACCTAACTGCACACAGCAGTGTTCCATGAGCTGTTGCTATGGTAGCAGGCAGAAGTCAAGTTGGGGGAAGGGTACTAGGCAGAAGTCAAGTTGGGGGCAGGGTACTTTTGGAAAAGGGTTGGTTTTCAACCAATAGAAATGTGTGATTACATTTGAAAAAAAGGGGGAAGCACTGAGATTTGAAACTTACATGTATATGTGTGGAAAAATAGAGGGAAAGTTTGCCATTATCTGGTTCTGCTGAGAGGAGAGAGGTGAACACAACAGAGATCCTGGCTCTGATAATCTGCTGTTTGAGTGTTACATTTCTTTCACAACTAACTAATTTTAAAGGTGAGTTTAGAGTTTGAGAGGGGATGTATGTGGTAACTTAAGAAATGAATAATAGAAATGGGAATTGTTTTTGTTGTAGTTACACATGGTGGTTTCATAATGTGACAGTGTGTAAAAGTGATTTACACTTGCCCCGAAAAAAAAAAGAGCAGTAAGTGTGCTTTCAAATTGGCAAAGAAATTTCGTTTTGGGACTAATGTGAAAACATGACTCTGTGTGCATAGAAGAATTATAGGCAGAGATTTATTGCGTCTTGCTCTGGTGATTTCACAGTTGCATTAGATGGAAAGGGGGAGCGAATTTTTTGGGGAAGAAGCAGAGGCTTAGCACACACCCATGTGCTTGCCATGTATAGTCATGCACAGTATTTAGAAGCCAGTGGGGTTTTCAGGTTTAAGTCTGTAATGCAAATACATTCAGCATCACTAAGGCTGGTTGCCCTTGGTGGAGTGTAGGCAGTCACAGAGAATGCACATGGTGGTGGTCTGAAAAAAAAACAGCTTGGACACGTGCAATTAAATAAATCAAAAATAGTGGTTTCATAATGTGTCAGTCTGTAAAAGTGATTTCAAATTGTAAAAAGAGATTTTCACTTGGCCCGAAAAAAAAAGAGCAGTAAGTGTGCTTTCAAATTGGCAAAGAAATTTCGTTTTGGGACTAATGTGAAAACATGACTCTGTGTGCATAGAAGAATTATAGGCAGAGATTTATTGCGTCTTGCTCTGGTGATTTCACAGTTGCATTAGATGGAAAGGGGGAGCGAATTTTTTGGGGAAGAAGCAGAGGCTTAGCACACACCCATGTGCTTGCCGTGTATAGTCATGCACAGTATTTAGAAGCCAGTGGGGTTTTCAGGTTTAAGTCTGTAATGCAAATACATTCAGCATCACTAAGGCTGGTTGCCCTTGGTGGAGTGTAGGCAGTCACAGAGAATGCACATGGTGGTGGTCTGAAAAAAAAACAGCTTGGACACGTGCAATTAAATAAATCAAAAATAGTGGTTTCATAATGTGTCAGTCTGTAAAAGTGATTTCAAATTGTAAAAAGAGATTTTCACTTGGCCCGAAAAAAAAAGAGCAGTAAGTGTGCTTTCAAATTGGCAAAGAAATTTCGTTTTGGGTCTAATGTGAAAACATGACTCTGTGTGCATAGAGGAATTATAGGCAGAGATTTATTGCGTCTTGCTCTGGTGATTTCACAGTTGCATTAGATGGAAAGGGGGAGCGAATTTTTGGGGGAAGAAGCAGAGGCTTAGCACACACCCATGTGCTTGCCATGTATAGTCATGCACAGTATTTAGAAGCCACTGGGGTTTTCAGGTTTAAGTCTGTAATGCAAATACATTCAGCATCACTAAGGCTGGTTGCCCTTGGTGGAGTGTAGGCAGTCACAGAGAATGCACATGGTGGTGGTCTGAAAAAAAAACAGTTTGTACACGTGCAATTAAATAAATCAAAAATAGTGGTTTCATAATGTGTCAGTCTGTAAAAGTGATTTCAAATTGTAAAAAGAGATTTTCACTTGGCCCTAAAAAAAAGAGCAGTAAGTGTGCTTTCAAATTGGCAAAGAAATTTCGTTTTAGGACTAATGTGAAAACATGACTCTGTGTGCATAGAGGAATTATAGGCAGAGATTTATTGCGTCTTGCTCTGGTGATTTCACAGTTGCATTAGATGGAAAGGGGGAGCAAATTTTTTGGGGAAGAAGCAGAGGCTTAGCACACACCCATGTGCTTGCCATGTATAGTCATGCACAGTATTTAGAAGCCAGTGGGGTTTTCAGGTTTAAGTCTGTAATGCAAATACATTCAGCATCACTAAGGCTGGTTGCCCTTGCTGGAGTGTAGGCAGACACAGAGAATGCACATGGTGGTGGTCTGAAAAAAAAACAGCTTGGACACGTGCAATTAAATAAATCAAAAATAGTGGTTTCATAATGTGTCAGTCTGTAAAAGTGATTTCAAATTGTAAAAAGAGATTTTCACTTGGCCCTAAAAAAAAAGAGCAGTAAGTGTGCTTTCAAATTGGCAAAGAAATTTCGTTTTAGGTCTAATGTGAAAACATGACTCTGTGTGCATAGAGGAATTATAGGCAGAGATTTATTGCGTCTTGCTCTGGTGATTTCACAGTTGCATTAGATGGAAAGGGGGAGCGAATTTTTTGGGGAAGAAGCAGAGGCTTAGCACACACCCATGTGCTTGCCGTGTATAGTCATGCACAGTATTTAGAAGCCAGTGGGGTTTTCAGGTTTAAGTCTGTAATGCAAATACATTCAGCATCACTAAGGCTGGTTGCCCTTGGTGGAGTGTAGGCAGTCACAGAGAATGCACATGGTGGTGGTCTGAAAAAAAAACAGCTTGGACACGTGCAATTAAATAAATCAAAAATAGTGGTTTCATAATGTGTCAGTCTGTAAAAGTGATTTCAAATTGTAAAAAGAGATTTTCACTTGGCCCGAAAAAAAAAGAGCAGTAAGTGTGCTTTCAAATTGGCAAAGAAATTTCGTTTTGGGTCTAATGTGAAAACATGACTCTGTGTGCATAGAGGAATTATAGGCAGAGATTTATTGCGTCTTGCTCTGGTGATTTCACAGTTGCATTAGATGGAAAGGGGGAGCGAATTTTTGGGGGAAGAAGCAGAGGCTTAGCACACACCCATGTGCTTGCCATGTATAGTCATGCACAGTATTTAGAAGCCACTGGGGTTTTCAGGTTTAAGTCTGTAATGCAAATACATTCAGCATCACTAAGGCTGGTTGCCCTTGGTGGAGTGTAGGCAGTCACAGAGAATGCACATGGTGGTGGTCTGAAAAAAAAACAGTTTGTACACGTGCAATTAAATAAATCAAAAATAGTGGTTTCATAATGTGTCAGTCTGTAAAAGTGATTTCAAATTGTAAAAAGAGATTTTCACTTGGCCCTAAAAAAAAGAGCAGTAAGTGTGCTTTCAAATTGGCAAAGAAATTTCGTTTTAGGACTAATGTGAAAACATGACTCTGTGTGCATAGAGGAATTATAGGCAGAGATTTATTGCGTCTTGCTCTGGTGATTTCACAGTTGCATTAGATGGAAAGGGGGAGCAAATTTTTTGGGGAAGAAGCAGAGGCTTAGCACACACCCATGTGCTTGCCATGTATAGTCATGCACAGTATTTAGAAGCCAGTGGGGTTTTCAGGTTTAAGTCTGTAATGCAAATACATTCAGCATCACTAAGGCTGGTTGCCCTTGCTGGAGTGTAGGCAGACACAGAGAATGCACATGGTGGTGGTCTGAAAAAAAAACAGCTTGGACACGTGCAATTAAATAAATCAAAAATAGTGGTTTCATAATGTCTCAGTCTGTAAAAGTGATTTCAAATTGTAAAAAGAGATTTTCACTTGGCCCGAAAAAAAAAGAGCAGTAAGTGTGCTTTCAAATTGGCAAAGAAATTTCGTTTTAGGACTAATGTGAAAACATGACTCTGTGTGCATAGAGGAATTATAGGCAGAGATTTATTGCGTCTTGCTCTGGTGATTTCACAGTTGCATTAGATGGAAAGGGGGAGCGAATTTTTGGGGGAAGAAGCAGAGGCTTAGCACACACCCATGTGCTTGCCGTGTATAGTCATGCACAGTATTTAGAAGCCACTGGGGTTTTCAGGTTTAAGTCTGTAATGCAAATACATTCAGCATCACTAAGGCTGGTTGCCCTTGGTGGAGTGTAGGCAGTCACAGAGAATGCACATGGTGGTGGTCTGAAAAAAAAACAGTTTGTACACGTGCAATTAAATAAATCAAAAATAGTGGTTTCATAATGTGTCAGTCTGTAAAAGTGATTTCAAATTGTAAAAAGAGATTTTCACTTGGCCCTAAAAAAAAAGAGCAGTAAGTGTGCTTTCAAATTGGCAAAGAAATTTCGTTTTAGGTCTAATGTGAAAACATGACTCTGTGTGCATAGAGGAATTATAGGCAGAGATTTATTGCGTCTTGCTCTGGTGATTTCACAGTTGCATTAGATGGAAAGGGGGAGCGAATTTTTGGGGGAAGAAGCAGAGGCTTAGCACAAACCCATGTGCTTGCCATGTATAGTCATGCACAGTATTTAGAAGCCACTGGGGTTTTCAGGTTTAAGTCTGTAATGCAAATACATTCAGCATCACTAAGGCTGGTTGCCCTTGGTGGAGTGTAGGCAGTCACAGAGAATGCACATGGTGGTGGTCTGAAAAAAAAACAGTTTGTACACGTGCAATTAAATAAATCAAAAATAGTGGTTTCATAATGTGTCAGTCTGTAAAAGTGATTTCAAATTGTAAAAAGAGATTTTCACTTGGCCCTAAAAAAAAAGAGCTGTAAGTGTGCTTTCAAATTGACAAAGAAATTTCGTTTTAGGACTAATGTGAAAACATGACTCTGTGTGCATAGAGGAATTATAGGCAGAGATTTATTGCGTCTTGCTCTGGTGATTTCACAGTTGCATTAGATGGAAAGGGGGAGCGAATTTTTTGGGGAAGAAGCAGAGGCTTAGCACACTACCATGTGCTTGCCATGTATAGTCATGCACAGTATTTAGAAGCCAGTGGGGTTTTCAGGTTTAAGTCTGTAATGCAAATACATTCAGCATCACTAAGACTGGTTGCCCTTGGTGGAGTGTAGGCAGTCACAGAGAATGCACATGGTGGTGGTCTGAAAAAAAAACAGTTTGTACACGTGCAATTAAATAAATCAAAAATAGTGGTTTCATAATGTGTCAGTCTGTAAAAGTGATTTTCACTCGGCCCGAAAAAAAAAGAGCAGTAAGTGTGCTTTCAAAATGGCAAAGAAATTTCGTTTTGGGACTAATGTGAAAACATGACTCTGTGTGCATAGAGGAATTATAGGCAGAGATTTATTGCGTCTTGCTCTGGTGATTTCACAGTTGCATTAGATGGAAAGGGGGAGCGAATTTTTGGGGGAAGAAGCAGAGGCTTAGCACACACCCATGTGCTTGCCGTGTATAGTCATGCACAGTATTTAGAAGCCAGTGGGGTTTTCAGGTTTCAGTCTGTAATGCAAATACATTGAGCTTCACTAAGGCTGGTTGCCCTTGGTGGAGTGTAGCACTGTGGACATGGGCTTTTTAAAAAATCTGAAAAGTGGTTTCATAATGTGACAGTTTGTAAAAGAGATTTTCACTTGCCCAAAAAAAAGAGCAGTTTGTGTGCATTCAAATTGGCAAAGAAATTTTGTTTTATGACTATTGTGAAAACAAATGTAGTAATATATTTAAATACAATAAAGGATTTTTTTTTTAGTTTTTTTCAGGTATTGCTGAAGAACAGTGAACAAAATTTAAGATGCCTACAAAATCTCGAGCTCAAAAAACGCTAAAAAAAAAACTATATTTGAAGACAACTGGAGGACCAAAGTTAGTAGAAGATGCTCATGTTGGGAAAAAGAAAAAATCTTCTGGTAAGCAGAAAAAACAATTTCTTAACAAAATATTCAAAACAAAGAAAAATGTACAAAATGTCTGTCCTCGGAAAAATGTAACAAAACATAGAGAACAGCAAAAAATTGAGAATTTAGTTAATGCAAATATACCTTCTGCAATTGAAAAGTTTAACATAAACAGAAAAACAGCGTTTAAAGAGATACGTAGAAAAATGTTTCAGAGAAGAGTTATGTCCAATTTGATAAAGGATGTAAAGAAATATAAGCAAAAGGCAAAATATTACAAGAGAAAAAAAGAAATTGAAGCCATTGCAGCAAAAGCATTAGAATTAAAAAGGAAACTATTCATATTAATTTTGAATAGGATGCGTACATTAGATAAAATGGTTAATGTACTGAAATCACAAAGCAAAAGCAAAAGAGTAGTGAACAGAACAAACTTTTGTAAAGTGTTTTTAGGAAAGTGGATGCATAGTTCAAGTAGTGAACCTTTTTTTAATGAAGAGAGCTATTTTCAAAGGAATAGTTTGCTGCATGCAGTTGACACCAGAGGTCGTTCATACGAAGTAAAAAATGGTTGCATAATGGAGAAGGAGATAATGGTTCCAAGAGATGAGGTACAAGTGATGGCAGATGAGGCAATGGGGAGACGTCCTAAAGCCCCAGTGTACACTTGGAATTGTAGTAGTATTTGCACTGTGCGTCAGGAATCTATTGACAGATTTCGAGAGTTTCTAAGAGAATATAGTAAAAAAAGTGTAAAACAAAAGATTAAGGTGCTTCAAAGTCTGGATCCATGCAGAGTAAGAGAGAATACTGGTTTGCAGGGTCATTCTCTTGCTTGTCTATCTAGAAAAGTGTGCAATAGTGTTTTCCATCATTTTAGGATGCTGGCTGTTCATCATACTGAAATGAGAAAGTTTGTGAGACGGTTGTATTTTGCCAAAAGTCCAGCAATAAAGTTAAATGAATTGAATAGGGCTCTGTTCCGAGGAACGGTATCAGATGTAGAGAAGGTTGTTGATGAAATTCAGTTTTGTTACTTTGGTCCTGAACAAAACAGTGCAGAGAAGGACACAGTAAATGAGGCAGAAGTGGAAGAGAATGTAGAACCCTCTGTAAGTAACACATTTAATGATCACATAACAAAATTTGCAATAGTCTCTAATGAAAGACCAAATGTTACTTGTATTTGTTGCCGCAGAACTCATTATAGAAAACAAACTAGGAATGTTGATCTCTACAGAAAGAGTGAAAATGAAGATAATTATAAGTGGATGGATTTTGCCACATATATATTTCTTGAAAATTGTTTTGAATTGGGTGAAGATCAGCGTATTTGTAAATACTGTTACAACAAGTTAGAGGAAAATAGAATGCCGACCAGAGCTGTACATAATAATTTAGAATTGGATGCTATTCCTGCTGAACTTTCTGAATTAAATACATATGAGTCTATACTCATTCAATGTGTTCATCCGTTCCAGACCATAGTACGTATGGAGCCCAAAACTGGTAAATTACCTCCTTCAGATTTACTGAGAGGTTTAAAAGGTAGAGTGGTGTATTTGCCCTTGGATTTGAAAAAAAATATGGAAACTATTGATGCGGATACTTTGGAAACTGAACCATTAATTATTCTGGTTAATGGTGTACCTACAAAGAATAAGAAGATTTGGCAGGAGCTGGTAGATGTGCGGAAAGTACAAAGAGCAAATTTGTATTTGAAAAAAAATAACAAATGGTATGAATCAATTTATATAGAAGAAGAAGAAGAAGAAGAAGAAGATTTTCAAGAACACACAGAAACACCAACTGGACAAATTGAAAAAGTGGACAAGTCAAAGGAAGAAGAAATTTATGAACATTTTAGCATACATCCTCTCCATTCGAAAGAAGTTATGGGAGACAATATTGATCTCTTTCAGATGAAGAAAGCAAAAGGAAATCCCGTGAGTGTATGGGAGGAGAGCTTGGAAGCTCGATGTTTTCCCCAGCTGTTTCCTAAAGGAAAAGGAGGACGATACGATGAACGTCCAGAACAGATTCCAGCTTCAGAGTATCGGACTACAAGACTATATGCTGAAGATCCCAGATTTCGACAAAGTATTCCTTATTTGTTCCATCTTTTATTTGAAAGCGACTTGTCTGCACTGTCTTATGCAGTAAATCACATTTTAAAAAGTGGAGTACATTTACAAAATGTGTCTGCTAAGGATTTTATGGAGAAAGTGCAGCACCGAGATGATCATTTGGAAACACAACTGATCAATCTGATGGCTTGTCAGCGTGGGACAAATGAATATTGGTACCGACGCCATGGTGAACTAAAATGCATGTTACGCAATTTAGGAACACCAACATGGTTCCTTACCCTAAGCTGTGCCGAGTACGCTTGGGATGATTTACTGGATTTTCTACGAGAGGCCAATTCAAACATTAAAAACATCGAATACAAGACAGCAGGAGAACTGTGCTCATTGGATCCGGTTAATGTTTGCAGATATTTCAATCATAGATTTGAGGCTATGATGTCCTTCATCTGCAATAAAAATAATCCACCCCTTGGAGAAGTAGTGGATTTCTTTTGGAGAAAAGAGTACCAGGCAAGAGGTGCTCCTCATATTCATATGCTGCTGTGGATCAAGGATGCCCCAAAGTTTGGAACAGATACTGATGAAGCAGTGTTATCTTACATTGAAGAATATGCAACATGTGGTATACCAAAAAGCAAAGAAGAGAACAAGTTAAAGGAGCAAGTTCTACGTTTCCAAAGTCATCGGTGTGGAAAATACTGTCGACGGAAATACAAGAGCAAAGAAAAATACTACACTAAATGTCGATTTGGATTTCCTAGACCTGTTCTTTCAAATGGAAGAGTCAACAGTTTTATGTCAGCTGTGAGACATACTATCACAAGAAAATCACCTAAGAATACCTACAACCTTAAAAGAAAAGAAGAATCAAAAAATATAAATGACTACAACCCAGTCATTTTATCCATGTGGAACGCTAACATGGATATACAGTATGTAGCTGACAATTCCATTGCTGTTGCACGATATGTAACGTCTTACATTACGAAATCAGAAAAAACAGAATTGAAGGAAATGTGGGAAGAGATTTCTCACGAGAAGACTGTCAGTAAGAAGCTGTACAGTTTCAGTTTGAAGATGTTATCGCATCGAGAAATTGGATCCTACGAATGTTCAGATAGGTTATCTTCTGCAAGTCTCTACTCGAAGTCAAGAAGAATAATTTGGGCAAGTTTAGGCCTTGCAGCAATGAGAAATCGGGTACTGAAATCTGTTGGAGAAATTGAATATTTGGCCGAGAATGACCCAGAAAGTACAGATATATTGAAAACAAACATGTTGGACACATATTATCCCAAGAGAAGTCATCATCTGGAGAACATGTGTCTCTATGAAGTGCTGCAGAACTACATTTATTCACGGAAAGCTGCAGAAGACATCAACAGTGGAAAATATAAAGTTGTTGGTGAAGAAGGATGTTTGGTGAAGCAAACCAAAGGAAGTTTGATAAATCACCGGAAGCTGAGTTGCGACACAACCGACAAGAAAGAATTTTACTACTTGGCTCTTTTACAGTTGTTTAAACCATGGCGTACAGAGGATGAACTACTGGGAGAATTCCAGAGCTATGAAGATTCTTTTAATGCTTGCAAAGACAGCATACAATGCAGTACATTCTCAACTTATCTGCAAATGTTAAATGAAGAAATTGAACAGGAAACTACAATTGCAGCAGAAATAGCTAGAGACAGTTCTCAGGACAGCCAAAGTTCAGGAACATACAGTCAAGATCCCCTAGGACAACCAATCGTTGAAAATGAAGCATCAATAGCCATGAATGAAGTGGAAACGGCTATGAATCAAGCTCAAGAAGAATTTATAGACTTACAAAATTTGGAAAGACAACTGAATCAAGAGCAGCAACACATTTATGAAGAGATCAAAAACAAAATTGATCACGGATTTCTACATATAAAAAAAGAGTGCTCATGCACATCAATTCATCCAATCAGGATGTATGTAAGCGGACAAGCTGGCACTGGAAAAAGTTTCCTAATTAAAGTCATCAGAAGCTACCTAAAGCAAAAAACGGATTCTACTTTGTCTTGTGTGGTTACTGCTCCAACTGGGTTAGCAGCATATAACATAAAAGGAATCACCTTACATCGTTTGCTAATGTTACCAGTGGAGCATGAGAACAAAATACAATTCAACAAGCTAACTGGAGAAGCATCCTTGGAAGTTTCAAGAGTATTGAAGAAGATGCAAGTTCTCATTATTGATGAGGTGAGCATGGTATCAAACTTAATGCTTGCCTTTGTGCATTTAAGAATGCAGCAAATTTTGAAGACAGACTATGACGTGTTATTTGGTGGAAAACACGTCATAGTTTTTGGGGATCTTTTGCAACTTACTCCAGTTAAAGGACAACCAGTGTTTAATACTGTGACACATGAAGACACGAAGAAGTCATTGGGAAGCATTGGAAATACAAATATTTGGTCCTTCTTTGAGTACAAGGAACTTACAACTAATATGAGGCAAGCAAACGATGAAGAATATGGAAGTATTCTGAAAGATATCAGAATTGGACTACTCACAGAAGTTGGGAAAAAAGCATTACAGAGTCGGCTGCTACATAATTTATTTCCAAAGGAAGAAATAGTTGCAGAGAAAATATACAAGAATATTGCAGAAAACAAAAGTGTCATCTGCTTAATGCCAACTCTACGTGAATGCTCAATATTTAATGAGGAGCTTTTGAAATTGGAAAAGGAAGAGATCAGGAAATTGGAAGCAGTGGACAAAATTGAGGATGGAAGAATTACTGTCACAGTAACAGGCAAACTGAAAAATAAATTGGACTCACTAGAGAAGAACATCTCCAAAACAGCAGGATTAGAAAAAAATCTATATGTTTGCATGAACTGTAGAGTATTTTTAAGGAGAAATTTGGATGTTGAGAAAGGCTTAGTGAATGGAGCGATGGGAAGAGTTGTGGGTTTTATTAATTATCAGAAAAAAGAAGGAATTGAATGTTTACAGATAAAATTTGATCAGATAGATGAAGTTAAAGATATTTGTCGTTGTACAGTTCGTTTTATGCTTGTGAAAGACTTATATGTACGTAGGAAGCAGTTTCCGTTTTCTCTAGCATATGCTGTAACTATCCACAAGTCTCAAGGATTGACTGTAGATTGTGCATTTGTGAACATTGGTTCAACTGTGTTCAAAGAAGGTATGGCATATGTAGCTTTGTCACGAGTCAAAACATTATCAGGTTTATTCATGATAGACTTTGATGACTCAAAAGTTAGTGCTGATACAAACTGTGTAAAGGAGTATAATAGATTAAGAAGAAGCTATGCTCCTCATTTAGGTCAATATCCTGTGTTGGAGAAACGTGTAGTTTCTCGTAAAAGGAGAAATGAGAATATCTGTAATGAAGATATAGAGAAGAGGAAAAAAAAGAGGAGTGATGTAATTGCAAGCAAAAAGAAAAAGGACAATGAAGAACAGGTTGTAGGATGTCATTTTGAAAATAGCTCTGGTGTCAACTGCTACGCTAATGTAGTGCTGAATGTTGCATTTTATCTGGAAAGTTTGCAAGAGCAGATAATAGTAAATCAGGGAAAAAGATTCTGTTCAGAGCTGAGTCTCCTTTTTCAAAAGCTGAGTAAAGATAAAACTCAAATAGAAAGTGCTACTGATATTAGAAAACTTTTAGATGTATGTTCAGGACGAACACAGTTTTCACAAAATGAACAGCAAGATGCACACGAATTTTTGATGTATTTTCTTCAGGTAGTGGAAGAAGAAGGAGTTCCCATTGACATTTTTTTTGGTCTCTCTTATAAATGGGAACATAGTTGTGATAATTGTTATAATATATGTGGCTCTATTGTTGATAATGAAAGGTTTATTTATTTGACATTGCCAGAGAGTAAAACAGTCACTTTTGCAAAATTAGTTAAAGATGCTAATCATAGCATGAAATGTGGTGAGTGTAATTCTGACATGTTTTCAACATTAATTTTAAGGGAATACGGACAGTATGTAATTTTAATGATGCAACGATGTAGAGCTGATGGTTTAAAATTGGATACTTTAATAAAGAAGTTTACAGGACAGCAATTATCAATTTCAGGAAAAACTTTTGTAACTGTTGCAATAATTTTCCATGATGGACCTACTGTTACTTCTGGACATTACATAGTTTATCTAAAATGTGAAAAAGGCTGGACACTGTGTAATGATTCCCAATTGATTTTCAAACAACGTTTGCCTTTTGATTTAGCAAATTCCTATCTAATCTTCCTGAAACCTAAATTTTAGAGAGACTTGGCAAGATCTGGACAAAATAATTTTACCATTTTACTGGATTACCATTGCAATTTTGTAGAAAAAATATTTTTAAAATTATCATTTGGCCTAAAGGAAAGATAACCAATTGTAATGTGGACTTTTTTAATTTTTAATGCAATTTTGAAAAACCAATAATTTATAGATAATCGGTAACTTCTGCACATTTTAAATTTTGGAATGCTATTGGACTGCCATTGGAAATTTTTTCAAAAATGATTTAAAAAAATACTATTTGGCCATGTGGAAAAGTAAGCAATTCTATTGTGGACTAAATAAATTATTCAAAACATTTTCGTGAACCAAAATGTTACAGAGAATCGGTGAGATCTGGACAGATTAAACTTTAGAATTTTAATGGATTTCCCTTGGAAATTTATTCCAAAAAAAAAAAAAAAAATACTATTTGGCCTAAAGGAAATGAAATCAGATGTATTTTGGAGTTATTTGAGATATAATATTGTGATTATACTTCTGAAACAAACATATCAGACGGTATTTTAAAGAAATAAGTATTGTTTTTAGATGATATTTTTTTAGAATAATATGCATTTCTGTAATGATAAGTTTAAGTGAGAAGAGATTCTGGGCTTTTTTAATACAATCTTTGAGATTGTTATTTTTTTTTGCCCGCTGTAAAATGATGAATGCAATTGCTTTCACAATTTATAGTGAAATGCAATATATTCTGAAAACAGCAAAAATAAGGCAAAAATATTTTTTTGAAAAAAATGTAAATATGTATACTGTATTATAAATTGTTAAAAAAATATTAATACTTTTTTCTTTTTTTTCAGATCGATATAGAAAATTTTCGAAAACTACAACCATTTTTAAAACTATTTTTAAAAAAAACAAATGAATAAATATTTTTTTGAGTGAGTATGGTAAGTCAATAATAATAATTGTAGTCTCTCAAGGACCTTGTAATGTGATAATTGATTTTTAGTGTTTTTTTTTAAAAATAAAAAAAAGGTACGCGCACCGTACGCGTACGGTAAAAAAAAAAAAAAAAGGTTTTAAAAAACATATGTAAAAAAAAGATGAAAGATAAGGTTGGCTCTTAAAAGAACCGTTGTGTTCATGCAGGGACAGAGGAAAGGAAGCATGGGAAAATCATTCAAAGCTACAAATGTGCTGATCTATTTTGTTGTTCACTAGGGAAACACTGGTCTCCCTATGACAAATTAGACCTTTACAAAATGTGCAATGAATATCAACCTTCCGAAATCGAAGGTTCATTTCCAGAGGGCCAGCAAAAGGAGATTCTCCCCCCACAGATGAAGGGCTCACCTGACCTGCAGAAGAAGGAGTCAGCCCTGCAGATGATGGTCCAGGCTGAGCTGCTGTGGATGTACT